>NW_025534036.1:0-214516 GCF_020615455.1 Coregonus clupeaformis
AAAGATTAATGGACAGGCGGGACCTGATCCTAAATCAGCACTACTTTGAAACTCTTTTGAATACGGGCCCAGATCAACTGTTTAGTATTTCAGAGAGTAAATTATCCCAGAGCCGCTACAGTGGAAACACCAACACAGTCAGCTCACAGTGCTGTTGATAAGAATGGCCCCCAGCCCCGGGCTTGTCCGGCTGGACAAACAAAAACAAAACATGGTGTTGACAATGACATCACAGTCAAACAATGGGCTCCCCAACCGCCAGAGGACTGTTGCACGTTTTGGGTGCCGTTAGCCACGTGCCTCTGTTGCTCTGCGCCTGCTCCGTCCACCGCCTGCCTGCGATTTGGTTTGTCTGTTGTACACCGTTGGGCTGATCATGATGCTGGTGTTGGAGAGAAAACAGCGGCTTTTGTTTTGTTGCTTTAACAGGAATGCTGGTGGTTTTGTATTTATCTCTGCAGGGTCTGTGCAAAAGTATGCCAGGGGTGAAGGGTTATTTATTTCCTGTAGTGGGCACTGCCACCAGGCACGCCGTCTCCACATGATGCCAATTATGTTGGCCGGTTTGTGGTTCCACACCTTGATTCATATCGATACTATCCTTCACAGGAGCACACATTTACCTCAGTGCTGTAATCCCATCACACATTCCATTTCCATCATTCACTCTCCAGAATTATCATAAACTCACCATCCAATTGAATATGGGTATCATGGTGGCATGCTGTACTGTATCTATGGTGCATTTCACATCTACAATACTGAAGGTGGGAATATTTTAACCCACTGTTTGTCAGATGGTGCTGTATACTAAATGAGTCAGAAAAAATGTGTTTATTGTCAAATACACATTCCTAGATGGCTGCTGATCTAAAATGGTGCCTGCTCTCTAATCCACACTCTGTCCTAAAAACAACTGCCTAACAAACAGGGGTGTGTGTGTGTGTGTGTGTTGTAACTCTCAGCATAAGTGAAAATAACTAATCCCTATCTAACATCAAACACCATCTCCACCAACGCAAGAAGAAACATCAGAACGACAAGACGCTATCCTCATCAATACCAATTAAACAGACGACTAGGAAAGTGTAGAAATGGACAATGAATTCCAGTATGAAAGATCCACTCCAAGTCCGAGGCCATGTTCTAATAACCTCATTTTTATCTTTATCTAAACATCATCTTACAATAATTTGATGAACAGTACAGTATTTCAGTTAACGCTGCACAGTACTTTTTTGCCCCACTCAAATTCACAGAAATGTGTGATGATCTGCCATTGTCATTGAAAGCAAGTCCCCTTATACGTCTGCTCATAAGTTTTATTTTTATGTTTTTACTTTGGTTTGTACACCAGCTTAAAAGTGAAAATACAATATTTTTGCATGGAAAATATGTTGCCAACGTGATTTCTACACTATACTTGCTTGTTTTGTCACATAAACTGAAATTAGCGAACTATTAGAATTTTTAGCAACCAGGAAAATGGCGGAGCGATTTCCAAACAGATCTTTTGTTGCACTAAAAACATCCCCGCACAGAGGTCATAAGGTCACCATGGTTAAGAGCGTATCATGTGAGGTGATGCCATGCTGTATCACGGACGGTGCAGCCCATGCAGAGACCACAGCCCTACCCCTAAGGCGCAGCTCCGCGTGGGATCCATAGCTCCGCGAGGGGCCCCATTGCTGATCTCGGATCAGCTCCACGTGGGGGGCTTTGTGATGGTTTGTGACCAACAGGCTGGAAAGTGATTTAGCCTTTTCATTCTTACTAATCCATGCCCAATTAAGGGACTTCAAAAACAGCTTCCCATGCTATCTGAACACGCACATGCAAACACACACACATGCATACATTTTTGCCTCTTTAGTTAGACTGGTAGTGGTAGTGTAATTAAAGTGAATTCAACGTGGAAATCCACAAAAAAATGTACCATGTCATTGGATTTAGGTTAAAAATGGGTGAAAGAAATGTGAAATTCCCCTCACGCGATTAATTTTTCAAATCCAATCAGTTTTCCATGCTGATTCAACATCATCACATTTAATTTGGGGGTTGAATGGGCGTTGATTCAACCAGTTTTTGCCCAGTGGGAAGTGCTGTAACCAGACCCATCCATTTCATTAGCTATAGAATATGAATGAAGGGAGACCCAACCCAATGAGATAAATATGGAGTTGTAGCCATTCCCAACAGTGGCCTCATCAACCGGCCATTGGGCTCAGATTAAGTGACTTTGCATTGAGCCGAAAAATACTAATAACCTCTAATACAAATCTGCACACACTGCATTTGCACTATGGACGCACACCCTGCACAGCACTGTATATACTCTGTATATTAGCCATGGCAGCCTCCTTCCTCTGCTTATATAGATATATCCCTCTGTAAAAGTATATTAGAGTTTGATGTTTATGTTTATATTGATATTTGTATGATGTAATGTGGACTGTATTCTGTTTGGATACTGCCCACGGCTGGCAGTACCTTCTCACTAAGGCAAATTCCTTCTGTGTAAATGTATTTGGCAACAAAGGTAATTTAGATTAATTTGGAAAGTGAGCACTACTCTTCAATATACCTGATGCCATGGTTTGAATACATGATCAATGACATATTCACAACTGTTTACTATGCAGCTAGGTTTACATACATGTAAACATAAACCTAGGATAAAGTATCCCCGGGCCCAGCTATCCTACATATGTTCAGAGAGATGTATCATTAAATGAAATAGCACAACGTTGATCTAAAATATCATTCAGTAGGACTTCCTTCCTTCCCGCCCCATGATAATGCTAGGCTCCTAGTCCCTCATAATGGCTTGTATCTAGTCCCCCTTTATAATGGCTCCTGGTGGTCTAGTCCCCTTCATAATGGCACTTGTATCTAGTCCCCTTAAATGGCTCCTGTATCTAGTCCCCTTCATAATGGCTCCATTAGCCCCCTCCTAATGGATTCTGTAGGTATTCCATCTCTATTCACTAGGCCTGGTTAAAGGGTTGGAGCGGGCAGGCCATTTAGCCTAATCCTCTCTTGAGCAGTCCTAACAGGGCAGGCCTGTGTACGCTCCCCCCAGGATAATGAACGAAATGTCATCCTGATGACAACACACACTGAAATAGTTGGATCGTGAAAGACCGTGGCATTTCGATTGCTTTTTTTTTTAACAATTTTCCTTGACATATAGGCAGAGGGATGTTTGGAGAATGAGCTTAAGTGATTGCAAAAGAGCTACATATGCATCTGCACAGCCTATGTAAACAAGGCAAATGATGGGACGCAGCCCAACGGATAGGGAATCGAACGAGTGTGCTCGCATACTCCTTTGGAAAAACAAGAAAATAGTACTGTTGGCCCATTTTAAAACGCTCGTAGCCGGTATAACTTCTCATAAAAATTAAGATAACGCAAGAAATCTGTATTATTTAGACTTTTGCCGAGGAGATCTTTAGTCGCTAGCTTTCTCAATGAAAGAATGTGATGAAAATGACTCATATCTCGTTAAAATGACAACAAAGACTTTTATTGAAAAATCCATACTGTTGACCAATCACTGTTAAGGGGTGTAGACGTTGGCCAACGAGGCAAAATGAACAGAAACGCTACAAAATAGATGAGGAGAGAAGGAGGTAAACAGGGCTAATTGACATCCGAGGGTGTGGGGGTGAGGAGGGGGAAGAAGGGAGGAGGTGTGAAGAAGGGAGGAGGGGTGAAGAAGGGGGAGGGAGGGGTGAAGAAGGTGAGGAGGGGGAGGGAGGGGTCAAGAGGGGGTGAGGAGGAAATCTCAATGTGACAAAGAAACCATGGCCTAAGGACACTGATTACCAATGCATTCAGAAAACACAGAGGCTTCAATGGAATACACACACAACTATGGCAACTGACAAGAATTTTACAATGAAACAAATTATTATTTGTTTGGAATGACTGAGATCAAAGTACGGAGTGCAACCTTAGCCGTTTTAGTAAGTGGAATAGTGGATATGACTAATTGAATGAAAGGAATGGGAAACATAATATGGAAACCAGCCAATTACAGACTATATGATAGTTATTCCCACTCTGCTTCTCCCAGGGGGAAAACTACTACTGCTACAGTAGACGTATTGGTGCGCTATCATACCTTGCATCATTTTGAAACGCTGTTGGGATTTTCTCTCTATTCCCACTTAGAAGATTTCCCTGAGAAAACAAAAATGTCTACTCTTTATAAGAGAGATAGCGGAGTGTTGTGTCACGCACGGGTGCACGTGGGTGGAAAAAAACACACACACACACAACACACACACACACACACAGTGTGATGTTGTATTCCCTTTCAGTTCCACTTCTACTGTAAGGATAAGGGGAATGAAAAGGCTTGCTCTGAACGAGCAAACCAGCACATGGGGAGAGATTGGGGCCTAAAGGTCACCTTCTGTGGAGATGACCTCCCATCCTCCATGTATTTATCTAATATGTAATCACTGTTCAGATATAATCCACAGATTTCTGGATCATACTCATCATATTCCAGGCCTAACATGTATTTACATATTAAATTTATTTAAGGGTAAAGGTTAATTCGGGAGGGGGAAAGTGGGAAATGGAATTTCTCAAATCTTGGTAGAACTGAATTGGCTGTCGGTTGCTTTGCTCAGTGGGGAACCTAAAAGAGGGGGAGGAGAGGGAGAAGGGAGGAGGAGAAGAGGTGAAACAAGATAACAGGAGGGGAGGAATGTGACGTGCTCTTGAGTAAGGACTTAACCCCAATTTGCGCCGTACTACTATGGCTGACCTAAGGTGAATCCAGGTGGTAAGCTATGATCCCTTATTGAGTTAATTGTTAAATTCACTTCAATCAGTGTAGAAGAAGGGGAGGAGAAGGATAAAGAAGGATTTTTAAAGCCTTGAGACAATTGGAGACATGGATTGTGTATGTGTGCCATTCCCAGAGCGTGAATGGGCAAGACAAAATATTCTAAGTGCCTTTGAACGGGGTATGGTAATAGGTGCCAGGGCACCGGTTTGTGTCAAGAACTGCAACACTGCTGGGTTTTATGTATAACATTGTGTATCAAGAATGGTCACCACCCAAAGGACATCCAGCCAACTTCTGACACAGCCGTGGGAAGCATTGAGTCAACATGGCCCAGCATCCCTGTGGAACGCTGACACCTTGTAGAGTCATGCCCGGTTGAATTGAGGATGTTCTGAGGGGCAGAGGGTGCAACAATAGGAATTAATGTTTTATAACTCAGTAGATGTATAGGAAGTGGAAAAAGAGGTTGAGGGATTGGAGTGGTGATGCTGGGCAGGCTGACTAGTTGGGGGTAGGGGAGAGACCGTTACCTCCCCCCCTCCTACCCCCCCCCCCCCCCCCCCCCCCCCTGTACGCTTGGCCTTGGGGATCCTATCTGTGCTCATAAAATTCTGATGATGAAGTAGGTCATCATAATGGTCATCATATTAGTAAACTGGCAGCCATTCACTGTGATAATGATACACTGAGGCCATAAATTCTACAGGGGGCCAGTATGACAAAAATGTATGCACTCACTAACTGTAAGTCGCGGATAAGAGCTGCTAAATGACTAAAATGTAAATGTAAATAATATAGCAGCGATATTAACAATGGTAGCTGATGCAGGATAATAGAACCATGTGCTGCTCATAGCTGTGAAACGGTTGTGAAGTTATATGGTTACAGCAGCCAGGTAAATAATTGGCTGTCAGAAGGTGTGTGTGTGTGTACACATGCATGCTATCTTAAATCCCACAAGGGGGACGTGATGATGAAATCAGCACCTGCAGTGGACTGCACTATACTGTAGCTCCGACAGCATCTTATATATTTCAGAAGCCAAATGTAGTGAAATTGGGGTGAATAAACAAAATATTTCACTCTACAATGTTTACAGGACAGTGGCACGTCTTTAATATTTCACTGCCAAGAACCCTATTTTTTTTCTCCACATGGCTTTGAGATGTAAACAGAGAGAAGTTTCTTAAAGCAGCAGCTGATTCAGGTTGGCCCTGAGAGTAGGGGAATCAATTAACATTCATCCAGACTAGTGGCTTAGCAAGAGAGAGCTGGACTGAGAGCGCATTGTGTTTACAAATGGAGAGTAACACACACACGACAATTTAATCAACACACATAGAGCACACACACACCCAAGTATGTTAATTATCGGTGATGATCAGGGCCCTGGTAGGGGAGCTAGAGGATGTTGGGGGGGGGGTGTTGATGAAGCAGACCCCTACAGACACAGATATTGGGCCTGGGACCAATGATTTGATTGTTTGGAGGAGGAGCAGATGGAGGGTAGGGTGTAGTGCCGGGGGGGTCCTTCATGTTTAGCGCTCGGTAGCTTGTTAGTGCTGGCTGCTAGTCAAGGGGGAGGCATTTGATGGGCTTTTGAGACGGGGTTTGGTTTAATACGAGGGCTATGCTAACCGTAAGGTTATTTGAAGGATTTATGAAGTTCTTATACAGCCAAAACAGTGTGATAGGTTGAAGACTTAGAAGCCAATGTTTTGGATTATATACTTGAATGTAATTATTTGAGGGGAAAACTAACATCGAAATGATAAGCCAAACACTTGAGGAGAAAAGAGAATCCCTTCTTCTCCCTAATAACAAAAGCATCCACTTGACTGTAATACAGAGATAAAAACGACACACTAAATGGCTCTTTCTCAAGGCCATCTCACCCTTCAAAGGACAAATCAGACGTAATAGTGAGTGACACTCATAGTTAAGCCATGGGAGACACACAGACAGACACACACAGACAACCCCCTCCAGAGCCTGCTGGAGAGGGAATCACAGGAGACACGCCCGGCTAGAGACATGAGCACGGGAGTCTCAGAGCGTGGAAAAGCAGCTTAGCTGGAGGAGAGAGGCTCGGTCAGAGAGAGGGAAAGAGAGAGAGCGAAATAATCTGTCAGATTATCCAGACAAGTCTAATGTAGAGAGTTCACTTGGTAGGCAGGCAGATTCACAAGTAGGAGGAAAAGCAACAGGCGGGATTATGTAGTTAATCATTTAACTGCTAAAGATTTAACATCAGAAATCCTAGGTATAAGCATTGCTTATTTATTCAGACACAAGAGTTTTTTGATGACTTTACAAAATTGCATGAACTTAAAAATATGACCAGAAAACCAAGTAATATTTTGTAGTTACTGAATAATTTTCATTCAAAATCGAATTGGAACATACAGAGAAATAAATTATTGATGAATGGCGGATTGAAGGGATCATTATAGGTCCAATCGCTGTTCTCTAAGTTGGTCGGGGTTTCAGAGTTGAAATAAATGATAATCTAATTTTGATAGCCTTTAGAAGCCAATCAGAGTTACTATTATTGTCCGAAAATACTGTAGATAAAAACCCACTCACCATGTGTACTACATGCATTCCAGTAAAAAACCCACAGAACACTACCACAGAATACTACTACAGAACACTACCAGAGAAGTTGAATACAGTACATACCAGTACAGAGATATTGTTTTACATGTAGAGGAGTTGACATGACTACAGTTACAGTAGACAGCAGGCCACAGTATGGTCTGAGAGAGACAAGGCCATTGGCCGGTTTCCTGTCTGCTCCAATGGGAGTTGAGGACATCTGCCATGCTCTCCTCCCCTATCCCATACCCTAATCCCATGCCAGAGAGGGGCTGGTGCCTAGTGGTCACATGAGCAGGTGGCAGGGACTGATTTAACTCTTGGTCTCAGCCTGGTCAGAGACAACAACTGTTGGGTGGAAATTCTCAGCCGAGCATTGCAAATATGATACTTCAAATAACATCATGTGCAATCACTGTCAAATGTCAATGTCTGAGTATTTATATGACTTTTCTTTCTGTCCCCTTGTAAACTTAAGGTTATACGGACAAGTATGGGATCATGCTGGGATCCTTTAAACAAGAAATTAAATGTATAATTTTTACAGCCATAATGCCCTTACATTGACCTCCATTTTGAATGCATGTTTTGAATGACACAGCATCATGAGAGTGTACATCCTGTTTTGCTCCCAGCTCCGATTAGATACACACCAGTGGAGGCTGTTGAGGGGAGGACGGCTAATGATAATGGCTGGAATGGAGCGAATGGAATGGCATCAAACATATGGAAACCATGCGTTTGATACCATTCCACCTATTTCGCTCCAGCCATTACCACGAAACCCGTCCTCCCCAATTAAGGTGCCACCAACCTCCTGTGATACACACATAGAAGGCCTTTCTAGGATCCGCCTCATGACTCAAAAGGACACGGTTACTCAACTATAGGGCCATGAATGCATCCCCATTAACCTCCAGGGATAATCTGCTTTTAAACAGTCCCCATCGATCCTCCTCAATGACAGAAAACTGCTCTATTGGAGTTCCCATTCGATGGAGTCGTGTAGGATGTGGTGTCCTGGTATATGCTGTAACATGCAACAGAGGATTCACAACCAGGCCTCTATCAGGACTGAAAGGGCTGTTAATATGGTGATATAAATCAACCGATGGAGTGGATCATTACTGGAGCATGTGACAGGAAGCAGGACAAGAGCGATCCGTCTCAGGAGGTGAACATACAGTAGATGGTCTGAGTAACTAATGGAGAATGACCTTATCATTAACAACCCATGCTCTGTGTGTTAACATCTCAAACTCATCAAAACAGCTCAGAGAGAGTGCAACAATATGGATCTTATCTATTTATAAATGAACAACAACAAGAAATGACAGCATCTTACGTCTGAAATATGGATCTGCTAAAACTCTAAATGATGAGTCTGCATCCTATCCCTCAACGATGGTAGGATTGAAGCTCCGTTCATTATGCAATACATGTTGGTGATATGGCTGTAGTGTCATTGGCTGCCAGGTATTTTAAATGGTGTTCAAGCACATGAGCCATCCCTCAGAGCTCCACAGGCCTGGCCTGCTGTTAGGGTTGTGTACTGTCCTTTGAGCTAGCCTGGGTCCCATACTGTATGATGTGCAGTAGCCAACTCTTCTATCGTTGTCATGGTTACAGACAGGTTGGTTGTTTAGCAACAAAACCGGCGCTTGCGCAACTCCGGGGGCAAAAACAGACGGTGTTGGCTTAGACTGTTGACATGTAAACTATATTTAGTCTCCAATGTTTATTGAAAAATAAATGTGCACAATGAGCACTTGTCTCTGAAATACATCGTTACAGTTGTTGGTTAGCTAGAGGTGACATCAGCCAAAACAAGACATGGTATCAAGAACAAGATTGAAATTAGCCACTTATGATTCCCCCACATGGCAGGTTCTTGTTATTGTTGCTAGCTATCTGGACAACACATCGGACTTCTGCCCCATTGAAGTATGTGCATCATTTGTGATGTTGTCAGCTAACCAGTCTATAAGTATATGCAGTAACCCATAGTTTCAAATGGAGCGCTGCCATAACAAATTGAAAGCAGCATAATAACAAAATGCTATAGAACTGATTGTAACCTAACTGGAAAGCTACAGACAAAAACACTTAACATTCTCTGTGAGCAAGAACAACGGTATTGTTGGAGCCAAGCCTTTTCATTCATGCATTACCATAATCTTGTCATTTGCATATGCCTGGCAGCTCATTTTTTTAAACAGGGGGGTTGGAAAGAGGAGGTTTCCCTATGAAATTCCAGGGACAGTCAGTCTGCGTCCAGACAGCCCTACAGCCTCGTTTGGATTTACCACCAGCTTCTACAGGCAAATCCCCTGTGACATCATCAGTGCGCGTCACAGTCAACCCCCCCGCCGCATTGCATTCCAAACAGCCCCTGGTGAGTCGCTGCCTTAAGCAGTCCCCAAGGACAGAGCAGGAAGGGCACTCCCTCTCTTTCTCTCACACCTTCTCTCTCTGCTTCATCTCTACACCAAACAGGATTCCTCCTCTCTCTCTGTCTAGTGCCGACAACACTGAATGTTGACGGATAAATGGAGAAAACCCTTCAGTCAACTTGCAGCTGTATTGCAGCATCATTTATGATAAAGTCCCAGCCCACAGCACAGTCAATCTGTTTAAGTGAACTCGTGAGGGGATAGAGACAGACAGAGAGTCAGTACTCTTTCTGTCACAGACATGGGACAGAATTAATAAGGGTGGATATCTAATGGGGCATTCCTAAATATCCATCATGCTGTAGCCTATGCTTGGAAATGTTTGAAAGAGCAGCGATGTTGATGCCAGAGGGAGTAAGGGAGACCATCGACTCAACAGAGACGGGCATGGCTGATCTTTTCAGTCATCGCTTTTCCTCCATCACTCTCTCGCTCTATCTCTCTGTCGCTCTATTCTCACTCTCTGTGGATGGCTGATTAATATGCGGCCAGAATTGGACTGAAATGGTGAATCACTGATAATGTACCCAAACATGCTCTCTCTGGGCTGAAAATCAAGCTTGGTCAGCCATTTCTGGTCCAATACTGCCGTTTATTTCAGTCTGTGCTGCAAGACTGGTTCATTGACACAAAACAAAAGCAAATAGGGGCGGAATGCAAGTGTACTGTACTGACACACATTAACTGTCTGCTCTGTCAGAGAGAGAGAGAGAGGAACATCCAGGCCCTGCCTCTCCTCCTGTTAGAGCCTCCTCTGAGTAGAGGCTTCAGTATGTTGGGCTGGCCAGCAGGCCTGACTGTCTGAGAGGATAGGATCATTATTTTCATGAGTCACTTCTCTGGCCCGTCCGTGAAGATTTCGCCGGCTCCCGGAATCTGTCCGGAAAGAAGGGTCAACTGTGTTTTCTGCCAGGTCTATATTCAGAGAGTTTAGAAGGAATGGGGTTGGAGATACTACTCCACAGAGCTAGGCTTTACGGAAGAGTGGCCAGAAAAAGCCATTGCTTTAAGAAAAAATAAGCAAACACGTTTGGTGTTCGCCAAAAGGCATGTGAGACTCCCCAAACATATGGAAGAAGGTACTCGGGTCAGATGAGACTAAAATTGAGCTTTTGGCCCATCAAGGAAAATGCTATGTCTGGGCAAACCCAACACCTCTCATCACCCTGAGAACACAGTGAAGCATGGTGGTGGCAGCATCATGCTGTGGGGATGTTTTTCCATCGGCAGGGACTGGGAAACTGGTCAGAATTGAAGGAATGATGGATGGCGCTAAATACAGGGAAATTCTTGAGGGAAACCTGTTTCAGTCTTCCAGAGATTTGAGACTGGGACGGGAGGTTCACCTTCCAGCAGGACAATGACCCTAAGCATACTGCGAAAGCAACACTTGAGTGTTTTAAGGGGAAACATTTAAATGTCTTGGAATGGCCTAGGTCGAAGCCCAGACCTCAATCCAAGATTGCTGTATACCAGCGGGAAACCCATCCAACTTGAAGGAGCTGGAGCAGTTTTGCCTTGAAGAATGGGCAAAATCCTTAGTGGCTAGATGTGCCAAGCTTATAGAGACATACCCCCAAAGAGACTTGCAACTGTAATTGCTGCAAACGGTGGCTCTACAAAGTATTGACTTTGGAGGGTGAATAGTTATGCATGCTCAAGTTCTTTTTTTGTCTTATTTCTTGTTTGTTTCACAATAAAACATATGCGCATCTTCAAATTGGTAGGCATGTTGTGTAAATCAAATGATACAAACCCCCAAAATCTATTTTAATTCAGGTTCGCAAAGCCACTGTATCTCCTGGCATATTACATCATTTATGCACCAGCATACAATACATTTTGGACTCACCTTGTTGTGCCTGTGCTCACTTGAACAGGAAGGTGGCGCGGCGGTCCTTCGTGGGCAAATTCTGTCATCAAACTTTGTCATCAAAGTCTCTGGCATTCTCTGGATGTATGGTGGCTTTCAAGACAACTGGGAACTCGGAAAAACAAGGTTGAATCATGATGACGTCAGTGATCTTCAGGTCGTAGCTCTAGAGAGAGGCCGAGTTCGGATTTACAATTCCGAAGCTAGATGACCGTTCAAAACGTATTTTCCCAGTCTGAGCTTGTTTTTCCCGAATTCCCAGTTGTCTTGAACTAATTGAAGTCAGATTTCGTAGTTCCAAGTTAAAAGTTGTTTTGATTGCGGCACAAATCATGCTTCATTGAGCAGCATGGCCAATGTTGAATGTTTATCATTTTAAGCTTGGAAGAGAGACCCTTAATCCAGACCTGGGACCACACAGCCACTCCACTGAATAGCAGGCTAGTGATTGCAGTTAGCTAGTGATTGCAATGCTTGCAGTTAGGCCACTGATTCCTTCCAAACCACTCATTGTTGAATTTGCGTATTTCCAACTTGTTGTGTAATATTTATGTCCAATGGCCGATGAGCACCGATACGCTTTATCTATAATTTCTCTTCATTATTTATCTTCATACGACAAGGATTAAAAAGGGGATTTGCCAGTAGATTGTCGACTTGATTCATGATGATGACTGCTAGCTAAGATTTTGAGCAGTATGATGTTGACATGATCAGTCAATCAAAGCTACTGTAGATATAACGTGATTTGACGTCATTTTATCTGTGGCCAATGCCCTTGAGCCTTCTTGGATGGGCACTTCTAATGTAACTCTATGGCAACACCCAAGGGGCTTGAATTTTCAAGCTCTACTCCTTAGACTTGGAGGTGACATAGTGTCCCCATGAGTGACAGAACACTGAGCCAATCACGCTGCCCCGCCACCACAGAAAGCACTTAGCTAGGCTGGAAACACCTGCGTTTTGGAGCTGCCTTCCTCAATAAAGCAAAAAGAGACCATGTTTATATGCGTATTTATTAACTCAATGATGTTTTCTTCTTTTTTTTTCATGGTTTGCAAACTGATATGTGACACATATTAATGCCAAAATAACATGCATAACAGGCAAGCTAAAAACGTTGGGCTCAAAACTGGTAAGGGTCGCCACTGCATCTGGTACTGATACCTCACATGTTTTGCATTTACATTCCCATCCACAGAGCAGCTTTGCAGCGTTAGGTTTAACCAAACATACTCTAATATAGACAGTCCCTAAAGTATCATTATTCATGCTTGCAACAGCAAGGTTGAGGTTTTGATGCCTAAATGGGAAACATATGCTGAACACAACTGTCTGTAATACCATTTTGAGAAATAAATGGCAAATAACCATATCATATACCTCAGGATTGGAGTTGAGACCCTGTGCTATAGTGCAAGTAACCATGTTATTGCATTTACAGAGTTATTATCATCTTACCTGTTTTCCCTCCCAAGTGTAGAGCGCTTTGACTGCCCCGAGTTCAGCTTGATGGTATGCGTCTGTGAGTGTCGGTCAGCACCTGTTCGAAGGAGTGGGCCGTCTTCTTATTCAGCAGGATCCTCACTGCCTTCCTGGGCTTGACCCCGCCTGCGGATGACTGTGACCAGCTTGGGCTTGAGTGAAGTCTCTGGTGCCGAGGCTGGCCCTCTCGCTACGCTGCAGCTCGCCCTTTACCAGGGTGCTGAGGGAGGACAGGGAGCGGGACTGGCCTGCCTTGATGCCCACTGACCAGTTGGGGTTAACGTTCTTGGTGTAGTCCACCCGGCGGTAGGGCTCGTTAGAGGACACACACGTAGCTCACCTAAAGGGAGGAAGAGGGAGAGCTACTTAGAATATAGGTTTCTTTTTTAAATACCTTTCATAAAAATCGTGGAATCAACATTTCATAAAAAGGTACCATCAGATTCAGCAATTGAGTTATTGAAGCTACAGTAAATCAACTCCATCGCATTTTCCAGCTCTGAATGCCACCTTACAACTGTCAATGGATAACCATTAATTCCAGTTGACTAAATGAGTGATAATTAGCCACGTCCTGGAGAGTAACTCAGTCGGCTCGACTGTGGATGACAAGAGTTAAGGTTCCCAGTGGAAACAAAGCCACATTGAGACTGAGGCCAGCCAGTCAGTGTAACCCAGCCTTCTCTGTTTCTCTGAGCTCTCTCGGCCTGCTGCGTGGACACTCTCCAAAGCTAAGTATTTTCCTTTTCCTCGCCGGGCATTCCATTGTAGCAGTTAGCGTGTGTGTGTGTGTGTGAGCGTTTCCCCTCAAGACCAGATTCATTTGACGACTCAAAAGGCTTTGCTGGTAAATGGAACCACAATAAGGGTAAGAGGAGGGTGGGTGATGGTGTTTGGAGGCTGTTTGTTGGAGGACAACATATGTAGGAATTTATTTTTTACATTCTGGGCCACTGAGTCAAACTAGGAGAGGGAGACATTGCTAACCTCTAATCTCTTTTCATCATGGATTTTACGGTTTGTCACAAGACTAGTGAAACCACAGAATGGCATACTGTAGTAGCATGGAATATGCTATGCATGCAACTAAGTGAACCCATATTGCTGCCTTTGTTGTCCTTGCATAGCGCTATACTTGCAATATCGGCCTTTTACCAGTTTAAGGTCAAGGCACCGATCGATGACAACATGACTGAACTGGGAAAGGTGAGAAAACATTGTTATTATATGTAAGAGAGATAGAAAGAGAGAGATGTTCAAAGAAGGGTGATGCTAAATAATGCTAAAATGAACTAAGAAAGGCGAAAACAGTATTGTGTGTAAGAGAGGGAGAGGGGAATCTGAAGGATCTGAAGGGGAATCAAACAATGACTCAACAGAATCTATCCATCTAGAACCGTAAGGAAAGCTTATGGAAGCAAGGTTAAGGTTTGTGTTTTTGTTCCAGTCAACCCTGCTCCGGTATGTGAGTAACCAAAACATCCTGTTCTCAGCAGTCAGTCATCCAGGAACAGAAACAGGAAGACAACAGTGAATGAGTCACCTAATGACAGTGGAGACAGTGCTTAAAGAAAGGTGTCATCCCTCAGGGAAAGGTGAACGGAATCATTTGCGGAGAGTGGTGTGAAGACGATGGCTAACCCACCAGAATATCTTGAGTACAATACCCAGCATTATTTTCAAGAGCCACGCAACTGAAAAATATGAAGATCCTTTGTCATAAGCTTACTACTACTACTACTTCCTGTAGTAACATTGTGTGCTGTCCATGGTGCTGAGATCAACCTAAACCAGGATTTTGGTTTATACCAAAATATCAATCTGTTATCTTCTCAACTACATCACAGTATTATCTACTGCCTCATGGTTCCTCTCATCTGCTTTAAGACAAAGAAAAAGGGACGGAAAGGAGGAGGAAGAGGACAGAAGGAAGAGAGAGACTTCTGAGACGGCGAGACCCAAGACGCCTGGATTTATTAATCTACCAATTAACCAAAGGCTAATTAACGACGCTAGGCCACAGCTGAGGGACCCGAACAGATGAAAACGGTAACACCAGATCAGACGAGGAGCCATCATCAATTCAGATCTGAAAGCCTGGAGAAACAGAAGTGGCCTTCTGAAGGGGGCTCAGGGGTGACAGTGACGAGGGGATGAGATGAGGGGTCTCAGACACACACACACACACACACACACACACACACAGTATCATGGACCGTCGGTGACAGGAATACCCCAGGGACGAGAGGGGGGTCTAAAGTGCGGCATCACCAGAGAGGTTAGGATCCTGGATGGTGATACCCTTCAGTGGCCCTCTACAGCGGGGGCCTCACGTGAAGCACAGCTGAGACCACAGCCCCTTAAACAGATCCCTAACCAAACATCAGCTGGTCGCTATGGAGGAGAGGGGGCGGATCCATCAGTGTGTGTGCTGATCCGTCACTGAGCAAATACACACAGATGTCATCACTCAGTGGGGTAAGTGAGAGGACATGAGAGGTCATGGATTGAGAATGTGTTTGTCTGATGTAGTCCTTAACACTATGGTGACATCTAAACAAGCAATGTTTTCCCCTGAGTGAAGACTGATGTTGAATCAATCAGCTTATTACATACATTGGATCGTATCAAACGACAGGTGCATCATAATGCATTGAAAGTCCTCCTCAAATGGCACACAATAGGTGTAGCATAAGACCACTATCGTGGTTTGGCTTGGTTTGGATCCAATCCAATGCCTCACTGTCATTTCCATAAGCACACTACAGCAGAGACAGTGTGGTGGATGTCACAGTGTAATCCCATCCATCCAGCCATCGCCCAGGGATCACATGTGAATGAATTAATGAATGGGGCTTGATGGGGTTCACACAACAGGCTAGGCTGGGCCAGCAGTCCTCAATCAATGGGTCTGGGAGCGCACACACACACACACACACACACACACACACACACACACACACACACACACACACCCCTAATCCATTTGATGGCTGAGTACACAAAGACAAGATTCTGGTGTTTGGCTCCAGCATCTCCAGCCAAAGGGCCTCGTTCACAGCCAGGCCAAGACGCTCCTCTGACGGATTGACTGCATTCCTCCTGTGTTTGACTGTCTCTGTGATAGCATAGCACCACGTCCATGAGACCTGACCCCTGGACAACAGCCGTGCCCTATTTCTCCACATCACAGCAGGGGGACAAGGGGACAGCCACTGAGAGGACAGCCACTGAGAGGACAGCCGCAGCCCACTGACAAAACAAGTTACTGAGGAGGCAGAGTTCAGGGCTACGATAACTAGGACTCCTTCACACCATTATCCCGACCAATGGAGTCTCTACAGTAAAGAGGGGACTTCTTGAGTGGAACCCAATCTGTGTACTGTTTATGGAAGGAGTTTGGAGTCCAGTCATTGTACAGTAGAAAGAATGGAATGGATAGAGAGGTTCCAAAATAAACTTGGCACCATATCAAATGTCCAATAGGATTGGCTTAAGAGCTCAAACTCTACTCCTATTATAAGCCTTTGGTAGAGTAATTGAAAAGGTAAAAACTATACAGAACTCTTCATTAGCCACTGTACCTACAGTATGAACTCACAGGCCAATGTACCTACTGCAGTATAAACCCAAATAACCATCAAGATGAGAACAACAACAAGTTTTCACAGCCAGAGAAAGTGAGTTGGCCCACTTTCCCTGCCAAATCAGAGCAGAGAAAGTGTGATGCCTGCCTGAGGATTCCAGATTCCACTCTGAAAGTTTACTTGACAGAAAACAGGCATTACATCCAGAGGTGAGGCTGAAGTAATAGGACTGGCACCATCTTTCTACACCACTCCCCTACTGTACCACAGCAGACACCCATTGTCCTTCCTGACAGTCCAACCAGAAGTGATGCAATGTGTCTCTCAGCCACGGGATTGGGCGCCCAGACCTAAATCTACCACCCCATCCTCTCTGGGGACATGGGGGGAGGAACAAGTGGAACGAGTGCAGAGGCTTATATTTGGAAGGAGGAAGGAAAGATGTCAGCTGAGAATAAACAGGGGGGATGAGAGAGAGGAGAGAGGGGCAGGTGAAAAGGACAGCACTGGAGTAAAACTAACGGGAGTCAGGAGATAAGCTATACAAAGGAAAAGGAAAGTCCCACACTCATCTCTCCTAGCTGTGGATTGATTTGAATATGACAGCGCTAACATGGGCTGGTGCAACAACCGTAACCTTTCATGCTAAGAGAGGATTGTAGAGAGGTCACAGATCAGACAGCAGACTGCAGGACTCAACACAAAGATTATTGTATTACCCCAGGCACCACCGGCCACTGTCACTGCTGCAGCCTGCGACACAGAGAGGAGAGTTGCTCACACACAGACAGAACCACTGTGTAGCAGTGGGAGGCTGGTGGGAGGAGCTATAGGAGGACAGGCTCATTGTAATGGCTGGAATGGAATTAATGGAACGGAGTCAAACATGTGGTTTCCATATGTTTGATATCGTTCCATTGAGTCCAGTCCAGCCATTACAATGAGCCTGTCCTCCTATAGCTCCTCCCACCAGCCCCCATTGCTGTGGTCTATACATAGCAAATCTACCAAGTAGGGAGAGATCTACTGTAAAGTAAAGAAGCGTAAGTTACATTCCTCAACCTTTGCAACTACTCATTTTCTGGAATAATACTCACACACTTCAAACTACTGAATTCATTTGACTTTAGCTGTGTAGGGTCTAGCCAGGACAATATACATGATGCTTTATTAAGCATTCCTGTGAAATGACTGAGCTAATAACTCATGTGGATATATAATAACGGTATGACCTGACCATGTTGTTCAGTTCTTTGAAGGTAGTTGTACATATCTTATTTGTACTATTAGTACCGTTGTAATAACAGCTTCCTCTATACCTCAATGTTGACATTTTCCATTCTCCCATCGTGAAGGGGGATGAGGGGGGGTGAGGGGGACACTTCCATGTTGTATGCCCAGAGGGTGAAAAATCACTCTGCAGTGACCATTTTTAACAGCCAAGAAGCACAGAAGACTGAGAGCTCATACTAACACACACACTGGTTTCAAGATCAATGGAGGATAGATGTAAATTAATGCAAACTGTGCTGCCTAGTACTGCTATATAGCGGGTCTGTCATCTATGTGGTTCTCACACTCACACACACATACAGGTTTTGAGAGAGGTGCGGGGGGGGTTGTTAATAAGGCTGCTCAAGGGCACCATGGCAGGCAAAGTTGTATCTAGGAGTTTGGATACAGCAATCCCTCTGGCTGCTAGTTATCAAATTTGGAAGGATTTGGAAATGGAACCCTTGGTTGCTGGCTCGCCTCTAACCAATGAACCTAAAATGTAGTATAATGAGGCTATAATGTAATATAATGAGATTATAATGTAGTATAATGAGGTGGTAATGTAGTTTTAATAATAATAATGTATATAATGAGGCAGTACTTATAATGAAAGGTATGAGGAAAAATATAAAATAATATCATTATACACTTTATAAATTATATACATTATAGTTACAAAACATTATACTAATTATTTTTATATAAATATATATAGTATAGATAAATTAATGAGATAATGGTAATAGATAATAGATAATAAGCTTATAATGCAGTATTAGCTAGTATTTTCCCAAGGGGGAAAGTTGATAGCAGAATAAACGAATATAACAAGGAGTAATGTAAAGTAGGGGGGAACGATGAAAGGACAAAGGAGGAAACCGGAGAGATAGAGTGTGGTAAATAATAATGAGTATTGATATATATTATAATGCGCGAGTATTGATCTCTACATGATTTATTATGTCATTTGTAGGACTGGGCTGTGTGGACTGTGTGTCTTACCCTCCACTAACTCTTGTCAGGGCGATCTTCTTGCTGCCGTCCACGGTGTAGATGCTCCGGACACCCTTGTGGCAGGTTGAGTGTCGAGAGAGACCGGTAAGGCCATAAGCAGGTGGCGCGTTAGGACCTAAAACGATGGGAACATACACCAAACCCGAAATTTGTTACCATTTCGGTAGAAACCGCACTTTTTGGCTTTCTTCTCGGAGTGTGAGGACTGGAGCGTGCGCGTTGGTAAAAGCACACGCGCGCTGGTGGGCACGAGAGTTGCCCTGGAGCCGGACTGGGATCCCGAGCCGTTAGCCCGTGATGAACGGTGCGTTTTGTCCCGTTCCTCAAAGTGTTCCATTCAATACTTCTGCTGAGCGACATGTTGATCTGTTTGCGTTTTGATCTATCCACAGAAGAAAACAATAGCAAAATGGCTTTGACAGGCAAAGCCCCATTTCAGCGCAATCCAATGACAGCTGTCAAACAACGCTTTAATATGATACAGTAATCGAGAGGACAGTGCACGTGTAGCCTAGTTTCTAAGGCTGCAGCAGTAAGATACAATGTTGCAATTTTTTGGGGATAAGTGGTATCAATATAGGGGGGAAGCAGTAGCCCGAGTAACGGTTACAAATCTTACCTTGTCAATAAGGCTGCACAATAAACTCTCGGTTATTGAAATACCAAAGGCTAAACGAAAATGATTGTTCCAAAACCACAATTCAGATGTCACAAATTACCGGCACATTTAAATTAATACAGAGAGCCCAGACTTGATTGACTGTCGACTGTAGCAACCGCTAGTTTACCAATGAACTGAGCCGCACAGGAAAACACACGATTCCAAGCTATATTAATGTATCCGAGGAGAAACAAAAGGGAAAAACGAATTCCATTTAGCACAAATACATTGCATGTAAAACCGTGTAAAAGAATCTAAAACATGTGCTAGCAGTAGAAACCAAGCCTCCCCCTCCTCTACATCCTTTCTCTGACTAGCGAACGGTTCAACACTGTTGCAGGAGAGGAAGCCGTCCGAGACCTGTCATCCAATTCAACAAGGAGGGAGTGGAATGCTATTCCCCTCAGGGTCCTAACGCTAGTTTCGATACAATTGTTCAGCAAGTGATGTATTTTTGAAAGATGCAATTTGGCCCCAAATTGGAACTTATTTGTTATGTCTTCTATTATTTCTGATGTGCCATTTAGGTATTTATTAGGCAATACTATTCCTCGAAAAGCTAAAAGAAAAAATTATAACCACAAATAGGTGCTAATGGCTCTCTAAAATCAGCCATTCTTGTGGGTTTGAAAGTTAAGAAGTGGTTTATGCTCTTCATCAGGGTGTCTGACACGGAGTGAGACACCCTGATTAAGTAATTTTTAGTATAGTATTTTTATAATCTATTAGCTGTTGTGAAGCAGCAGTACTCTTCCTGGGGTCACACAAAACAATACAGAACACGTAATAGACAAGAACAGCTCAAGGACTGAAACTACAATAAATAAGTGTAGCGTGGTGTATTTTAATGATGCCTTAGCCCACGACAAAAGGATTAACTTTAAAACCAACAAGTGTTGGATTTTGATATGTAATTAGTACCTATTTATGGTTATAATTCTTCCTTTAGCTTTTCAATTAATACCTCCATGAGCACCGTGGTGTTTTTGGAATACTGGAAGCACTGTATTACTTTTTCTTCAAGAATATATTCCCTCATTGGCATAAAGTAAGTGCTCTTTGAAGGTTAAAGACTCAAGCAATACATTGGACATAACACATCTCATCTACACTGTGAGTGTGTGTCACTGTCCAGTCACCAGAGTGCTACTAAGGTCATAGGCTTACAGTGGCCAGTGGATTACACAAGCGAGAGTGATGCCACTTTCTTCTCCCGCCAGCCTAGCGGGTGCTACTACGGTCATCATCACCTGGCACAGCACCACAGGATAGACCTAGGTCCCATGGCTGCCACGGCAACCAATCCTTGAACCAGGAAGTATCCAGGCAGTTAATAAATCAATAGAGAAACATTAATATTGAATAATATGCTCATTATGGTTAATATAATATCCAAAAGTGATTTACAGTATGCGTGCATACATCTTTAGTATGGGTGGTTAGGAATCAAACCGACTAATCCTAGCTTGCAAGCGCCATGCTCTACCAACTGAGCCATACAGGAGACATTGTGCCAAAGGGGAGAGGAAGCCCCTAAGAACAACGAATCTTTGTAGCAAAACAACAGGAGCAACTGAGGACATGGATAGGGTGAACAAGGATCACTGTCTCTTATATCCCCCATGTGACAATGCCTGGAGTATGGAGGTGAAGAACACAATTACAACCAGTGTGGTGGAACTCAGTTTACCTTCTCCTTAAAGATCCATCAACCGAGACACACAAGGAGCGTCCAGAAAACAAGCAAAAAGCAGCATGGACTGATGCATTGTTGGTAATTCTCTTTATGACATGAAAGGGAGATGAGGAAACAAGGCAGGAAACAAACAGGAAGTACTATTCCTCAGGAGAGAGGATATCCTGCACACAATGACAGAGCAGAAACCCCCTGAATGATGAGAATGAGAATCCCTTTTGTTCAAAAATGAAGATAGTGCAAATGGAGGGAGAATAATCAGGAGGAAGGAGACGGAGAACCCGAAATGATCTGTCGTCTGGGTAATCGGCTAAATGTGTATATAAAAGGTATTGTAGGAGGATTTGTTCACTTAAAGATTTTCCACAAAAACCTCTAAGGACATTTTAATCAGCTATGGGGGGAAGAAATGCATGCAGTAGAAATTGTGAAGGTGACATGACCTGGGTGACTTGTTTAGGTGCTTGATAACTCATCAAAACAACTAGTAAACAATTATTTTATAGCTGTAGAAAAACTTTTATAATGTGATTCACAGCGGTGTACAGTAATTAACATCATACTTAATATGCTTCTAAAGATAAATACATTTCAGAGACTAAGTGTATGCAGTTATAAATATATAAACATGGAGGAAAAGATAAGTGTAGTGGATTTTAATTTGAGCCAGTTTGCTACAGCAGGAAAATAATCCTGAAGCAATAGGAAATGGAATTATTAGGGATTATAATTAATAGACACTTTTGTAGGGATAGATACATGGCAATCAAGTAGACATTTTAAACCTTGAATGCATCAACAAGTTTGCATTTCTGCTGTGCGAGGAACAAAAGAGGGATCAAATTAAGATCCTACATCTGTAGGAGGCATCTGGAGATTACAATTCAATTTCTTTCTAAACTGACAGGCTGGTGATGAGGTGTGGGTATGTTTGTGGAGTGTGTACGCACACACGGTGTGTGATGTTTGTGTGTAAAGCACGATGCTAATTTGGAGCAGACATCAGTGCGCAGCACTAAACATGGATTAAAATGGGGTGGGAGTGGGTAGGTAGGAGGTAAGGGGAGGAGGAAAGGGAGGAGTGACAGCTCAGATGTGACTGAGGGCTGTAACTAGTTAACACAGCCACAAAGTCTAAACCCCCATTTTAAAATGTTTTTTTAAAATCTGATTTTAAAAACTAAACACGTAAATGTTAGTTAACTTTAATTAAGACCAAAAAGGAAAGTTTTAGGAATTTTATAGTGGTAATAGTGAAACCACTTTGAACCATTTTATGAACCGTAAGTGATTAGTGTTTGAGTAAACAATGTAATTGCAGGTCTATGTAACAAGCAGGAATGTAGATGGTTGATATAATAAATCATTTGACTAACTCCCAGATAGTTCATCCATGTTGTTCTCTCTTCAAAACCCTGTCTTAACAGAGCACTCTGTGTCCTCTCACCCTACAAACATTGGGTAAAACCTGCATCAGGGTACAGTGCAGGCTGGAGGTCATTTGGTCATGGCCACACAGTTTAATCCTCTGAAGGGATTTATAGATGTGTGAATCTGATGCATGAGGTTCATATTGACTCAATTATGATTACATCTGAATCAGCGTGGTCATTATAAGGTCTTGAAGTTAATGTTGTTTGCCATGCAGTCAAATGTTGTAACAAATGTGGTGAGATGGGACCTACATGCATCTTATTGACTAATTACTGTTGGTTTAGCAAGAGCGGCTCTGCCACATTAATTATAGGGTTTAGTGGTGCGTCTAGTGGCCAGATTGGAGATATTGCATGTGTTGTTGTTGCTGAATTGACTTCATCTTGAAGTTGGTTGACACAATGTTGCATTTTAAACTTTTAGAACATGTATTTTGGATGATAATCTGAAAATGTAACAATGAATGTATAAATAATGCAGGTAACTGAACATAGATATATATATATATTTTTAAATGGGTTACTTTAGATATTATGCACTGTGGAGTAGAAGCACAAGATTTCGCTAAGCCAAAATAGCATTGTAAACAGGTATGCGACAAATAAAATTTGATTTGATTTTATCCGAAAGATAAATTAAAAAAAACATCCTATGGTATCCTATAAAAAATAATATTATTCATACAATGTCAGTGGTGGACTAGGGAAGATATTCTAGGTAGGGCTCTCCAACCCTGTTCCTGGAGAGCGACCTCCACCCCAGTTGCGGTGGTGTAAAGTATTTAGGAAAAATATGATGTACTAAAGTAGTTTTTTGGATTGATTATTTATATATATTTTGAAACCTTTTATTTCACTACATTCCTAAAGAAAATAATGTACTTTTTATCATATATTTACTGACATCCAAAAGTACTCGTTACATTTTGAATGCTTTGCAGGAAGGGACATTATTGTCAATTCATGCACTTATCAAGAGAACATTCCTGGTCTGATCTGGCAGGACTCACTAAAACACAAATGCTTTGTTTGTTGAGTGTTGGTGTGCTCTGGTAGTGGTTTGCTTAATATAAGGAATTGTAATTATTTTTATATTGTAGTTTTATTTTTGATATAAGCATATTTAGCAATTAATGATTTTTATATTAAGTATATTTAAAACCAAATATTTACAGATCTTTATACTCAAGAAGTAGTATTTTTAATGGGTGACTTTCACTTGAGTTATTTTGTGATATCTTTGCTTTCACTCAAGTTTGACATTTGGGTACATTTTTTCACCACTGCTCAACTGTGAACTAATCCATTCATTTGATCAACCAGCTAATTATTAGAATCAGGTGCGTGATTAGGTGGAGAAAAAAAGAGTAGTCTAAGAATGGGGGAGAGCCCTGATCTTTATGGGCTGAATACGTAGATTCCCCAGCACGTTATTACCCCGCCCTCTGTGTACTACCCAAAATACAAGCACAACATGACCAAACACCTCGTGTAGTATGTCCCTACAAATGTAGGCCAGTGGCCCGGGTTAGACAGTTAAAATGGGTCTCTCTCTAACACACGCACACACTCTTTATTTTATATATTCTCTTTCTCTCCTTTCACTATCTAAGCTAATTTAATATAGGGTTCTTTAGGTTCGGGCATCCGTGAGGGGACCGTGTTTCATGACCCACTTCTCTCAGACATTCCATTAGATGGAGGAGGGTTGGCGACGCCGCGAGGTCAGCCGGTGTAGTCCAGTTCTCAGCAGTTTGGAAAGAGAGAGACATTCCTGAGACTCTTAGGCTGACAACAGAGAGAGAGAGAGAGAATCTGGCATAGGATTAAAAAAGGTAACACTGCAACCAGACATTGTGGGTCGGAAGAATGGAAAGTACATTACAATAGTATACAATTGTATAATATTTGGTTTCTGTTGTGAAAATGTTGAGGTACCAAAATGAACATAGAGACAATTTCCAACTTTGACCACAAGATGGAGCTCAATATCTTCAAATTAATCTTCAACCCAAGCTGTATTGCAGTCCTTTTCATGAATGTTGAACCTAAAATACATCAGATTTGTAGAAAATTAATAAAACATCAGACACCTTATCTTGGAAACAGAGGAGTAGAGTATGTGATTACACATGGGATATGATGACATTAAAACAGGCAGTGGGAGAATGAGTGAGGATAGAGGTGGATTACCCACACCATGATGTGATATTCACAGTGAAACCCCATGGATGCAAACTGCTGCTGCAATGCTAAGATCTGGCAACTGAATTCTAGAAAGGAGTATCGATGATAATCAAACACTTTAGATAGATTAGATTATAGCTCGACTCATTTACAGGGTGTTTGACCAGAGTTTTTGTTCTAGTGTGAAATGTTCAAGGTGAAAAACATCAGGCTATAGTTATTAAGGTTACAACTAAAATAATGTCAGGTTAGATTGAGTGTTAGGAATAACTCCTAGAAATGTAAGGTGCTATAGAGGGGCAAAAGAGGGAAGACCAGGGCCTAGATATACTGTGTGGTTTTTTCTCATTGCTTCCCCCCATAGCACCGCCTCCTGACATAAACCCATAACCCCATGCCACATGACAAACACCCGGATCAATGCTAGCATGTAGTGTTGTAGCTGATGGATAGTTGCATGCATCTTATCCCCTAGAGACTCAGTGATTTTCAGGGATAACCAATACAATAACCCAGGGATGAGACACTTTGCCTGGGATGAGAGGGATGAGCAGACCCAGGCTGGGGCTTCGGTGGGACAAGTGTAGCCTCGATTAGTCTGTCGCGGAATGAAATGATGTAACCTCCCTCTCGTAACAAACATACCCGGTTGAAGATTATGATGACGTTAATGGACTAATATTCCCCCGGCTGCATGCTAGGACTGGGAGAGTATGTATATTTATAAATGGTATTATTTAGTGATATGGAAAGTTCATGAGAGGAGAGTATCAGGATGTGTGATCATTGATACATTTCAAAGGTCAAATAAAGGTAAATAGGGGATGATAATTTGTGTGTTTACTGCATGTAAGTGGGTCAAAAGTTATGAGAATGACACAAGTATTGGTTTACAAAGTTTGCTGCTTAGTATTTTTAGATATTTTTGTAGATGTTATATGGTATATGGAAGTATAATTATAAGTGTCAAAGGCTTTTATTGAAATTATTAAGTTTATGTTAGCGAATATTTGAGGTGTTGATCCTTCTTTTTCAAGACCTCTGCAATCCGCTGGCATGCTGTCAATTAACTTCTGGGCCACATCCTGACTGATGGCGGCCCATTCTTGCATAATCAATGCTTGGAGCTTTGTCAGAATTTGTGGGTTTTTGTTTGTACCGCTCTTGAGGATTGACCACAAGTTTCAATGGGATTAAGGTTGGGGAGTTTCCTGGCCATGGACCCAACATTTGAATGTTTTGTTCCCTCGAGTTCACTTAGTTATCACTTTTGCTTAGGCAAGGTGTCATCATGCTGGAAAAGGCATGTTGTCACCAAACTGTTTTGGATGGTTGGGAGAAGTTGGTTGGAGGATGTGTTGGTACCATTCTTTATTCATGGTTGTGTTCTTTAGGGCAAAATTGTGAGTGAGCCCACTCTTGGTGAGAAGCAACCCCACACATGAATGGTCTCAGGATGCTTTACTGTTGGCATGACACAGGACTGCCCCCAAACAATCGGGAAAGGGGATTCATCAGAGAAAAATGACTTTACCCAGTCCTCAGCAGTTCAATCCCTGTACCTTTTGCACAATATCAGTCTGTCCCTGATGTTTTTCCCTGGAGAGGAAGTGGCTTCTCGCCGCCCTTCTTGACACCAGGCCATCCTCCAAAAGTCTTTGCTCACTGTGCGTGCAGATGCACTCACACCTGCCTGCTGCCATTTCTGAGCAAGCTCTTGCACTGGTGGTGGCCCGATCCCACAGCTGAATCAACTATTAGGAGACGGTTGGGCCTGCTGGAGTTTGGGCGCCCTGAAGCCTTCTTCACAACAATTGGAACCTCCTTGAATTTGATGATCTGATAAATGGTTGATTTAGGTGCAATCTTACTAGCACCAATATCCTTGCCTGTGAAGCCCTTTTTGTGCAAAAGGCAATGATGATGGCACGGTTTCCTTGATAACATGGTTAACAGAGGAAGAAATAATGATTTTCCAAGCACCACCCCCTTTATAGTGATTTAACTCAATCAGCATGACAGAGTGATTCCAGCCTTAGTCCTCGCTGCTAACACTCTCACCTGTGTTAATGAGAGATTTACTCAACATGATTTCAGCTGGTCGTTTGTGGCAGGGTGAAATGCAGTGGACAAGTTTATTTGGGATTAAGTTATTTTCATGGCAAAGAGGGACTTTGCAATTAATTAAATCGATCAGTTTTATAACATTTGGAGTATATGCAAATCTGCCACTCATAAAAACGGAGGCAGCAGATCTTATGAGAAAATTAATATTTGTGTAATTTCTCAAAACGCTTTGACCAAGACAAGTGGGTAACCGTAGGAGTGAGGTGTGAATGGAAATGTGTTTTTGCATATCCCAACTCCCCCTGAGACACCCTTGAGAGTGGGGGCATGGCCAGGGATCAGCCATTATTGACAGGGACCCTGGAGCAATTAGGGTTAAGTGCCTTGCCCAAGGGCAGATAGATATATTTTTCACATGTGGCTCAGGGATTTAAATCTAGCAATCTTTTGGTTACTGGCCCAATACTCTAACCGCTAGGTTAAATTCGGGTGGGGGTGGTCTGGGAATGGAAATGAGGGATAGGGGTGTGTGTGGGTGGGTGGGAAGTTAAGCAAATACCCCATAGAATTTTAGGAGGGAGTTGTTTAATGAAGGGCTGTAGACACAAGGAGTAACAGATGTTGTCAGGGAAAGAGGTGTAGTGAACCCAAATCTGTGCCGTGGAGGGCAACTCCTGCTTGAACAGGATATTGCGCTAGAGCACAGATAGACCTCGCTGTGGAGCTACAGTCAGAACCAGACAAATAGATGTTCAATAGACTGGCAACGTTACCCAGGCTCGTTGCTCTCCCTCCCTCCTCCCCCTCCCCCCCTCTCTTTCCCACCCACCCACCCTCCTTCCCCCCCCTTCTCTCTCCCTCCATCCCTCCCCCAGAACTATCAATCTGGCTGAGGTGAGTTAGGTTCAGGGAAATGAAAACTTTCAACCACTCCAGTATGATTCTCCCTCACACAACCCAAACCATCCGTGGCTTAGACAGCTACCGGGCTGCCCCCGAGCAACGCACAAATATTAATAATTTAGTAGGCATATTTCTCAACAAATTAACACATTCAGAAATTATTGGCATGGGTTTAGAAATACATTTTTAATTTGAAGAATTTCCTCGGGTGAGAAAACTGATCCGTCAAATTGGAGTCGGGCGCTAAAACGGGATTAGTGACATAGATGTCACCCGGTGCCTGGAGACAAATTGCGTGGTTGCTAGAAACCGGGCCCTACCGTCTTTACCAGGAGGCTTACCACCTAGCCGAGTGTGTGCCCATTCTAGATAGATCATTTTTCCTCATGATAGATAGAGGAGAAATGTAACAGGCTACAGAACACAACCTCACAGATGTTTAGGTTGGCATATGAAATGGCACCATAATCTATAGTTTACACTACTTTTGACCCTCAGTAAAAGGGTAAAAGCAGTGCATTAGGGGTGGCGTTTCAGAAGCAGATTATATAAGAATAAACAGCCTCAATATAACAAGTGATAATACCCACAAATAATTTTAAAACTGATCAAACATTCACATCATAATAATGCTTCATTGTAAGAGAGGGTGTAGGGAAAATATATCCTCCCTTGATTTATGGGTGATGAATACAGTATATTGGTTTCATGTGTTTGAATATGTTGACTCCTCTGAATGTTCAGATAGATGGTTTATTATGATAGCAATGATCAGGCGTTTTGAACGTGTTAAATGCTACCGGCCATCTGAACGGTGTTATCTTCTCTTCTCATCATGCTATCCATCTGTTGTGCATTTCACTCCATCCCTCATACCTTGTTCATCCCATGTGGTCCAGGAATGTTGTATATTTGTGACTTTGGGTGCTTTTTGGAACATATTCTATCAACACTGATGTGGTTAGTGTAATCTCTAACAGAACATGACGCACTGTAGGCCCACTTCAAATATGATAAATAAAATAACTCTCAAAGGTTGTTAGACTTAACACAGAACTTGGACTGCCTCAGGGTGCAGTGGCATAACACAAAAATATGACAGGCTATGAAGTTTGATAATTTTTCATTTTCCTATGTTGTATGTCAATAAGAATAACACAAAAACATGACATATGAAGTTTAGTTTTCAATGTTTATGGACATAACATTTTTTTCCTCCCAGTCGTAAGTAGTGGGATGAAGTGAGGAAGGGAGACACTATAAGGTGATGATAGGAAATCTGCATAAGTATGGTGGAGACTCCGACGGCACAGTTGCTCTCGTGAAATGTTTTGACACCCCCAATAAGTCGGCGAAGGAGAGCGCAGTGTTTTAGTGATTAAATCCCCGGCCTGTTTGCAGTAAAATCCGCGGTTTTTTTACTCCCCTTCTTTTCCTCTCGCTCTCCCTCCTCTCTCTCTCTCTCTCTCTCTCAGTGTGACCCAGACTCAGGGCTCAGGGAGAGAGGTTAGTGAGGACAAGCCTGATAATCCTGTTAAACATGATGGTTTAGATACTCATTACTGGACTGGATTGAAAGCTAAAACTGACTGAATATAGATTATAACAGTTTATGGATAAGAGTGTAGATTAGAATAACTAGTATTATAAAATGTTTGGTTTGAGCAATATAATTAAAAATGTGTATACATGTAACCAATTAAATAATGAATTAAAGTTTTGCCGTAGGCTCACATTGTTTGAAATAAATCAATTTTTGACAACCCATTTGTCAGTTTGCTGATTGTCTAGATGAATCTGTACTTAAATATATGACTCATTGCTATAGGCAACGTGCACAAATGATGTAATCTTAACAACCTTTTGGATAATAGTCAATTGACCTCGGTTTGACAGTTTACAGTCGACGGGAAGAGTCGAACAGATAATCACAAAAAAAGTTTAATGATATAGCTTGACCTCATCAGATGCCATGGTAATATGATATTGAAACTCTCCCCCCCCCGGTGCTGCATTCACACCATGCTACTGGAGTCTTCATAGCCCACATTTGTCTTCTGATGATGACTGATCGTTAAACCAAATGCCCTAATTGTTTAATTAGGTTGGCAAAGCGAGAAGTGACAGCTGCAGGGTGATTATGTTGTTAGTTGGTTTCCTGCTGCAGAATGTCAGCGGGGGGGGGGAGGGCAGGCGGGAGGGGTGGGAGGAGTGATGGGTTAGAGGGAGAGCTGGATGTCGGTGGTAATGGGGGAGTTAAAGGTGCCAGAAAAAGTCACTGCCAGGTGGAGCTGGGTGGTTGCCTTTTCTTTATTTCTGCACTGGGCTTAAACGTTTCTCTCGTTTTCATTCCTAACTCACTTGTTAGAGTCACAGTGTGTATGAGTTTAGGAAGAAAGGGAAAACAAACAAATGTGAGGTAGTTGTTTTAAAGTGTAGTATCCGCCCTGTATACTAACATCTCTCATTGGGAGATTCTCAATTGGGAAAGTATACTCCTCATCCTCCGATAAGGGTAAGGAGAGTGTCAATTCTTTTAGTAGGCGAACAAGATTCCCTCTGGATTATGGCAGAGGATGCACAAGTGTATCAACCAGCGGATATCCCAGAAGACTTTTGAAACCCCGTGTTTTGGAGGAGAAAAAGACATATTTAAAACAATATGCTAGTATCCTTTTATTATAAAATGTTAGCACAATTACATTTGTTTTTACAACTTTACACATTTATTTTGTTATTCCCTGTAAACGCATTTGCACGATGATGCGCTAGTGATGAAGAATAGTTATTTATACAAGCACCATGTTTCCATGTTTTCACTCCTCCCCACCTCCCCTCATTTATCTTTGATCCTTTTTCAAAAGGAAAATGTGTCCTCGGGTTGGCTGGAGCATTGTCGCCTCAGTTTTGTAGCCCAGACATTGGGAAAATAGTGTTTTTCAGAGTGTGTAGTTTGTGTGATGGTTGAAGTTAAAGGTAATGCAGCGTTTAATCTCAATATCAAATCATTTCAGGGTAACAATTAAGTACCTTACTGTGATTGGTTTTTAATTAAAATGAGAAAAAAAGAAAATAGTTAGTAAAGAGCAATTTCTCAACCAAGAATTTTACTAGACTCTGGGAGTGGTTGAGAGGGGAGGGACAAACTGAAAACGAGTGTATTATTGGTAGAGAGGTTTGGAACTCTTTTCTTGTTGGTCTATTAACTAATTTACCCGTTGATGTACCGGACAAGCCAAAGCTCATCCCACCAAAACAGGCTGAAATTCCAGGGGTCTTTTCAAACAGCTCTACACTAACAATTATATAATTTTCTACAATTTCACAGTATTATTTAACCTCATAGTGTGGAACTATATATAAAACACAGGAAAATACAGTGGGGAAAAAAGTATTTAGTTAGCCACCAATTGTGCAAGTTCTCCCACTTAAAAAGATGAGAGAGGGCTTAGGTACACGGCCAACTATGACAGACAAATTGAGAATTTTTTTCTCCAGAAAATCACATTGTAGGATTTTTAATGAATTTATTTTGCAAATTATGGTGGAAAATAAGTATTGGTCACCTACAAACAAGCAAGATTTCTGGCTACAGACCTGTAACTTCTTTCTTTAAGAGGCTCCCCTGTCCACCACTGCGGTGACCTGTATTAAGGCACCGGGTTTGAACTTCTTTATCAGTATAAAAGACACCTGTCCACAACCTCAAACAGTAAGCACTCCAAAACTCCACTATGGCCAAGACCTCAAAGAGCTGTCAAAGGACACCAGAAACAAAATTGTAGACCTGCACCAGGCTGGGAAGACTGAATCTGTAATAGGTAAGCAGCTTGGATTGAAGAAATCAATCTGAGAATTATTAGGAAATGGAAGACATACAAGACCACTGATAATCTCTGATTGGGGCTCACGAAGATCTCACCCCCGGAGGTCAAAATGATCACAAGAACGGTGAGCAAAAATCAGAACCACACGGGGGAATCTAGTGAATGACCTGCAGAGAGCTGGGACCAAAGTAACAAAGCCTACCATCAGTAACACACTACGCCGAGGGACTCAAACCTGCAAAGTGCCAGACATGTCCCCCTGCTTAAGCCAGTACATGTCAGGCCCATCTGAAGCTTTGCTAGAGTGCATTTGGATGATCCAGAAAGAGGGATTGGGAGAATGTATATGGTAGATGAAACCAAAATATAACTTTGGTAAAAATAACTGGCGTGTGGTAGGACAAAGAATGCTGAGTTGCATCCAAAGAACACATACTCGTGAAGATGGGGGGTGGAAACATCATGTTTGTGTTTTCTGAAAGGGACAGGACGACTGATCCGTGTAAAGGAAAGAATGAATGGGGCCAGGTATCGAGAGATTTTGAGTGAAAACCCCCTTCATCAGCAAGGGCATTGAAGATGAAAGTGGTGGGTAGCATGACAATGATCAAACACAACCGGCAACGAAGAGTGAGCTGTGAAGAAGCATTCTCAAGGTCCTGGAGTGGCCTAGCCAGTCTCAGATTCAACCCCATAGAAAATCTTTGGAGGGAGTTGAAAGTCTGTGTTGCCCAGCGACAGCCCCAAAACATCACTGCTCTAGAGGAGATTGAGGAGAATGGGCAAAATACAGCAACAGTGTGTGAAAACCTTGTGAAGACTTACAGAAAACGCTTGACCTGTAAAGTCATTGACAACAAAGGGTATATAACAAAGTATTGAGGAACTTTTGATATTGACCAAATACTTATTTTCCACCTTTAATTTGCAAATAAATTCATTAAAATCTACAAGTGATTTGATTTTTTTTTCTCATTTTGTCTGTCATAGTTGACGCTGTACCTAGGCCTCTCTCATCTTTTTTAAGTGGGAGAACTTGCACAATTGGTGGCGACTAAATACTTTTTTTCCCCACGTATATTTTTTTGACTGCACTGGGCCTTTAACGCTGGGTGCTTTTTGGTTTAATTATTTCAAAACAAGATGATGGAGAAGTTTGTTTTGTGGGATGATCCATTAGTGTGATGTTCGAGCTCCATCCTAAGGGGGGAAGGGGAACGAAGCTAGCAGAGAGAGAAGACCCAAAAGATTTACTATCTGCCAATAGACTTTCCTCACTGGCAGCCGCGTCGCCACAACAGCTAGGTACACTAGAATCAATCACCTTTGGGCTGAAATTGTTGATGCTTGGAAGGATTTATGCGCCTAGCTTTCTCTGATGCTCACTATAAAATGTGACTGGATTAAAGTCAATTTCTCTCTCCCTCTCTATCTACCCCCCCCCCCTCTCTTTTTCACCTCCTCTCCCCCCCCCCTCTCTCTCTCTTTTTTTTCCTCCCTCTCTCTCTCTGGCTCTTTCTCTCTCTATCATACACTAACACGTTTAATCTTTTACAAGTTGTAGATTGGGACAGGTGGTCTTTAATAATTGACCACATTGCTGTGTGGGTCTTGTCCTCCCCCTTGTGCGTGTGGGGCGGCTATGCCAGCTAAAACTCAGCCATGCTGCTTCCATCGAACACCTCAGCTGAACCCTCATACGTGTCTAGAGCTAAGAGAGGAATCTTGCACAATCTCACAGACAAACTTTTGGGTAGCTGCATATTGCATTATGATTCAGGTATAATGCGTGTTGCAAGACTTGTCATAAGAATGTTATGACACCCTTTTAATGGATTAGATGAAATTCGAAAAGTAAAACTTGTGTGGTACTAATACTATGAAATGTTCTTGACGGAGGAATGAAATATCAAATAACATTGGCTCTGGTCCAAACAAACTTCCATCTGTAATTTATTATGGATAGTAGTAAGTTGGGTTGGGTTGAGTGGGTTTTGTATACAACACAATGCCACAGATGTCTCAAGTTTTGAGGGGAGCTTGCAATTGGCATGTTGACTGCAGGGAATGTCAGGCAGAGCTGTTGGACAGAGAATTGAATGTTATTTCTCTACATAATCGCTCAAACTGTTTTAGAGAATTTGGAGATGTAACCGGCTCACAACCGCAGACCATGTGTAACCACGCCAGCCCAGGACCTGCCCATCCGGCTTCTTCACCTGGGCGGATCGCCTGAGACCAGCCACCCAGATAGCTGATGGTTTGTAGAACCGAAGAATCTCTGCTCAAACTGGGTCAGAAACCGCTCCCAGGAAGCTCATCTGGTGCTGTCAGCTCACTGGGTCTTGACCTGACTGCAGTTCGCCGGGCATGTGAACCAACTTCAGTGGTATATGCTACTGATAGCCACTGGCACACTGGAGAAATGTGCTTAAGGATTAATCCTGGTTTCAACTGTAAAGGGCAGATGTCAGACGTATGGCGTCGTGTGAGCAAGCGGTTTGTTGATGTTAACGTTGTGAACAGAGTGCCCTATGGTGGCATGGGCAGGCATAAGCTAGGAAAACGAACACAAGTGCATTATATGATGGAATTGAATGTATAAAGATACTGTGACGAGATCCTGAGGCCCATTGTGTGCCATTCATCCGCTTGCCATCACCTCATGTTTCAGCATGATAATGCACGGCCTCGGATGTAAAGGATTGTAATACGATTTCCTGGAAGCTGAAAAATGTCAGTTTTCATGGCCTGCGAGACTAAACATGGTATCAATTGAGAATGTTTGGGATGTCTGGATCGATGTGTACGACAGTGTGTTCTGTTCCGTAATATCCAACAACTTCGGCACAGCCATTGAAGAGGAGTGGGACAACATTCCACAGGCCACAATCACAGCCTGAATCTATGGAAGGAGATGTGTTGCGCTGCATGAAGCAAATGGGGTATAAGATATGACGATCACAGCCCTATTTTTAATTTTGTATATTTTACTTTACTTTTGTGATATCAATTACGATCCAATTACGATCTCGTCTCATTGCTGCAACTCCCCAACGGTTGGGAGAGGCGAAGATCGAGTCACGCGCCCCTCCGAAACAGACCGCTAACCCGTAATAAACGAAGCCAGCCACACTAATGTGGCGGGAGGAAACACGCTCAACTGACGACCGGTCAGTTTGCAGGCGCCCCGGCCTGGCCTAACAAGGAGTTGCTAGAGCCGAGAGATTTGATGGGCCAATTTTGCGCCGCCCTATGGGACTCCTGTAGGTCGGCTGTGACACAGCCTGGGATCAAACCCGGGTTGTAGTGAGCAAGCACTGCTTAGACCTTGGGCGCCACAGGGAGGCTCCCTCCACTTAAGGTATTGTGACAACAGATGCATATCTTGTATTCCAGTGTGAAATATAGATTAGGCCTAATTAATTTATCTCAATTGACGGATTTTTTTTAGGAACTGTAACTCAGTAAAATCTTAGAAATTGTTGCATGTGTGATATTTTTCAGTGTAGTATTTATTAGGATCCCATTAGCTATTGACAAGGCAGCAGCTACTCTTCCTATAGTAAACAGGAATAAAACAATACTTCATAACCTATATCATAAATAAAACAGTAGTAAACTAGACATTTTTTAGTATAATATGTATACACTGCTCTATTGTAGCTACATCCTGTATTACAGTATAAAATGTACAATATTACAAATAATACAACATTACAATGTGTGGGTGTGTGTGGAGTGTGTGTGTGTGTCTCTTCACAGTCCGGGTGATGCGAGGTGTGTTTTATATTTTATTGGTGTGTGATTTATATGGTTACTGTATATTACACAGCTGCTAGGAGAGGGGGACATGCAGTATATAGTTAAATCACTACATAGACAGACTGGATATTGGTCTGGGGAAATCTCTATGGTGTGTTTGCCCGCCCTGGGTTCCTCTCTTATGGGGAAAAGTGCAGAGGGATGGATAGTGGGCTCGAACTGGGTTTTGTTACCTGATAACCTAGCCCTAACAAACAAGGTCTCAATAGACTATGTCAAAGATGCTGACATAGACATTTTAATTCATGTCTTCTAAGCTTTACATTGGTTTATAGTTATATGATGAGCTCGTAAGGTGGTGTGTGAGTAGGTTTTATATTTGTTGTGAACCAGGCTGCTCGAAAGTTGGTGAAGAATTGAGAGTCCAGCAATACAATCAAACATCCCACTCTTCTGTAAAAGCTTTGGATAACAACCTGAAAGCCAAATACCAAAATGTTGCTATGTTGAATTTAGCATGTAAAGTAGCTGATGGTAGACACAGAACTACAAGACAATGCAATTCGAACAATTGTGATTATTCACCAAGGGGACAAATGAGGACTTGTTGAAACAGTTAGAATAAGGGGAATGTAGACATGACAGTGCGTGAGTAGAAGCATTTGGAGAAATTCAAGAAATGAGAAGTGGCTATATTTTATCACTTCTCCCTTGATCGGTGCGTGATAACTAATATTACAGTGTGAATCTAGATAGCAGGTAGATGAGGGGGATTGCCCCTAAAATTACACGAGAACAGAGACAAAAATGGCTGAAAGGCATCGTTAGAGGCAAATTGCAAACAAAGAACTATTCAAGAAACACGGCAGCTTTAATTGCCTACATTATGATGTATAACGGCAATGTAGTTGGGAAAGCTGTGGTGTGGAAAAAAGAGGACTTGAATAGATTAAGCTATATGTTGGGATTACATAGTTTGTTATTTTTAGAGTCTCTATGCTAGGAGATGTTGAGGTTTATGGAGATAACTTGGTGATTGGTGACAGAATGCCAAAATAAAGAATTGAGGGAATAGATATAATAGGAGATGTTTAGGTTTAGTGTAAATAGGATACTTCCTCATTCCACATACACTACCTTGAGTAAAACTCCAAGGTGCTGGACACTCTCACATGTTCTTATACACATACTATATATTTACAGATACTACTGTAGAATTAATTTGAAGCAGTCGACATCAAGAAGTGCCAGGAAAAAATGAAAAGTGTTCAATAATTGGGAGATTGTGTGTGTGTGTGTGTGTGTGTGAACCTCTTCACAGAAAGCTCATTAACGCTGAAAATCCCCTTGATCTTTTCCAATTAACATCCACACGAGGACAACGCCAAACACGCAATTAAAAGAGGCCAATGACAGTGTAGAGGGGCTCGCGTTCGTGCAGGCACACGCACGCCGCATACACACCGTTTCAATACTGGGCAAAAACTTGGAAATTCAACAACAGCTGATATACTGTAAGTCAGGGTTCTAAATTGGTACTGGAGGGACGAAACACTGTTTTATTTCTACCTGGTAGTTAATTGCACTCACCTGGTGTCCCAGGTCTGAATTAGCCCCCTGATTAGAAGGAGAGGATGAAAAATAGAGGTGTTGGTCAGGACCGGGAATTGAACAATCGAAAGTGTGGCTAACTATCGAAGGGTGGGGATAGCCTTGGATTGGAGTCATAGGTAATTATTGAGAATGGATCTTGTCATAGGAAGAGCCAGATCAAGGTTCCTCAGGGGACCAAAATAAACCTTCAGGAGAAACCATGGATGAAAAGGGAAACTCCAACCAGGAATCAAACATACTGTTTACCTTTAAAAACACAACCGATATATAAAACATCAAACAAAAAAATACTAGGGCTAAGGTCAAGGAGAACATCTCAACAACACATCAAAGATCAAACCCCAAAGCTGAGTTGAATCTCTGAGGTAAAGGTCAACAACCACAACATGCTTGATTGTGGTACAGGAGTCCCCTTAAATCCCCTCAATGGGATGAGCTATAGGCCTGGCCCTGTTATGTTGGTTAACTCACAACACACCATAAAAGATGTGATCCCCCTAACGCAAACACACACACACATACACACACTCTGCTATTCTATTGTGGCCTCAGGGCGGGCTAACTTCCCCCCGACGATGAAAGTCCTTGTTCTTGGTTTGACTCAAGTCAGGGGGTTGACCTCGGTGGGAAGGAAGGAAGTAGATCGATCAGGAAAGTCAAATCTTGCCAACGGTCAGCAGATCTGGAGTTATTCCTAAAACAACTAAAAATAAAACAGCCCAACCTTTTAGGTAACTAGCTTGTTTCACTTAGAACTAGTCTCAGTGTGCTTGAAGTTCTGTTATCTGCTGAGTGAATGAATAGTAAGTTAGAGTGTGGATGTCCCTGCTTCACTATACACAGTATCTTATCTTTATAACACACCAACATGGTTCTCCTACTCCTTTCAAAATGTTGTGTTGAGCAGTGTAATTGCGATATTTTAGCATAGTTCAGAGACTATGTTGGATTGCGTAATTAGGCAGCCCAGTATGGCTCGGTTGGGCTCAGTAGTGTAGAAAGGGTATCAGAGGATTTGTTATGGTCTTTCTAAAGGTGAAGTGTGTGTTTCTGGTCATGTGACCCTGCTTGAGGGCCATGTGGTTATGGGGGTGTGTGTGTGGTGTGTGTTTTCTCTCTCTCTCTCTCTCTCTCTCTCTCAATTTTCAATTTCAATTTAAGGGGGATGGGAAAATATGAATTGCCAAAGCAAGGAAATAGATAATAAACAAAAGTGAAATAAACGATTTAAAAAATAACAGAAAATTAACTCACAAAAGTTAAAAGAATAAAGACATTTAAATGTATATTATGTGCAAATAGTTAAAGTACAAAAAGGGAAAATAAATAAAACAAACATATGAGTTGTTTTTACAATGGTGTTTGTTCTTCACTGGTTGCCCTTTTCTTGTGGCAACAGGTCACAAATCTTGTGCTGTAATGGCACACTGTGGTATTTCACCCAATATATATGGGAGTTCATCAAAATTGGCTTTGGTTTCGAATTCTTTGTGGTTTTGTAATTGGAGGGAAGTATGTGTTTTTATATTGTCATACATTTGGCAGGAGGTTAGAGCGCCTGCTAAATGACTAAAATGTAAATGTAAATGTTAGGGTGCAGATTTCACCTCATTTTGTGGGCAGTGTGACATAGGTTGAGACTAGGTTCAGGCCTCTCAATAGCAAGGCTATGCTCACTGAGTTGTACATAGTCAAAGCTTTCTGAAGTTTAGCAGTCACAGTGTGTCGGGTATTCTCTGCCACTGTGTACTCTCTGCTTAGGGGCCAAATATCATTTAGTTTGCTCAGTTTTTTTGTAAATTCTTTCCAATGTGTCAAGTAATTATTTTCTCATAATTTGGTTGGGCTCTAATTGTGTTGGTGGGCGTGGGGTTGTTTGTGTTTGTGAACAGAGCCCCAGGACCAGCTTGCTTAGGGACTCTTCTCCAGGTTTATCTCTCTTGTAGGTGATGGCTTTGTTATGGGAAGGTTTGGGAATCACTTCCTTTTAGGTGGTTGTAGAATTTAAGCTTTTTCTGATTTTGATAGTTAGCGGGTATGCCTAATTCTACTCTGCACGCATTATTTGGGTAATTATAAAAGGGTAATGGGTTCTATAACTGATTCAAGTATTTTTTAGCCAGATCCTAATTGGTATGTGAAATGTATATTCTTTTTGATGGCATAAAATGCCCTTTGTGCCTGTTCTCAGATCGTTACAGTTTGTGTGGAAGTTACCTGTGGCGCTGATGTTTAGGCCAAGGTATGTATAGCTTTTTGTGTGCTTAGGCAATGTGTTAGATGGAATTTGTATTTGTGGTTTGGCAACTGGACCTTTTTTGGAACACCATTATTTTGTCTTATGAGATTTATGTCAGGGCCCAGGTCTGACAGAATCTGTGCAGAAGATTTAGGTGCTGCTGTTGGCCCTTCTTGTTTGGGGACAGAAGCACCAGATATCAGCAAACAGTAGACATTGTTAGATTCTAGTAGTGTAAATTCCGAGCTGCCACCTCTCCTTGTCGGGCAGGCTCGGCGCCGGCGTCACCGCCTTCTAGCCACTGCCGCTCCTCATCTCATCATTCATTGTTTTGTCTTGTTTATTACACACACCTGGTTTATATCCCCTCATCAGTACCTGTATAAGTGTTCCCTCTGCCCCCTTGTTTTTTGTGTGATTGTTTATTGTGGAGGATAGCTAAGGTGGAGCTCCGTGTATTTTTGTATCGCCGGGATATTTCCCAGTGTGCTTGTATTTTCAGTGCGCCTGTTTTGCGCACTCAAAGTGTTTGACGACTGAAAGGAAATAAAGATTTATCCCTCATTCAGATCAAGTCAATGCATGGGGTGCACTTTTCACAAAAATAGATCTCCGGAATAGCATAACCGGTGAGTCGAGAGAGGGGACGAGTGGAAGACAGCATTCAGCACAACCACGGGGCATTAGAATACTGGTGATGCCGTATGGTTTGATTAATGCTATAGTCTTCAGTTTTTGAACGAGAGGTGTTTGGGACATGTTGGTGCGTGTAGTGGTCTTATCGATGACATTCTGGTGTAGCTCCGCTACACGCGCTTGAGCATGTGTCCCTAGTTCTCAAAGTGAGTGGCTCGACTGTTGAACATGACCTATGCCAAGGCAGAAAAGTATCGGTTTTTCGAAACAGTCGCTCCTTCCTCGGATACCACATTACCAACTCAGGTGTGGAGATGGAGGGAGATTGATTTAACGTAATTGGCGATCCAACCACGGTTAAGGAGGTATAGGCTTTATTGGCTTTGCCAATTACTATGGAGGTTTATCCGGGGCTTTGGAATGCAGCTCATCACATCTCTGCTGAAGGGTGGGGCTGCCCAGTCGCTGGTCTGCTGAGGCTGACAGGGCCTTCAGTAACCTGAGGGTTTGTTAACCCTTCCCGGGTACTGGCCCGTCCTAATCCATCACTACTGTTCGTGAGGGATGTGGATGTATCTGAGGTAGGGATAGGCGCGCGTCCTATCTCAACGCCCGGGCATGCCACCCAAGCTCCCCCGGAGCCTTTTTCCAAGAAGCCTCAGCCCCGGCGGCGCAGAACTACGACAGCAGGGGGGAGCTGCTGGCTGTTGTCGAGCCCTGACTGGTGGAGGCACTGGATCGAGGGGGCGAAACACCCTTTCTCATCTGGACGGACCACCATAACCGGAATAATGGCAGCGAGGAGGCTGAACCTCGCCAGGCCAGGTGGGCCTATTTTCACCCGGGTTTGATTTAGACATATACATGGGTAGGGAAGAAGAGAGACTGTAGGTGAGACACAGAGGAGAGGCCGATAGATTAACACCCCCATACTCCCAGCCTCCTGCATTGTGGCGCGTAGTATGGGATGGCGATGGAGGACATAGAGCAGGTGTTACTCACAGAGCCATCTCCACCTCAGTGTCAGCTGGGCTGCAGTACATGCGCTTTGTCGGTGAGCCTCCTGATCTATTGGGGACACACGTCCCCTTCCTCTGGTCACCCAGGCATCGGCCGTACAGTGCGCCGCCGACCGGAAAGTACTGGTGGCCTACCTTTGGCTAAGGACGTGAAGGTGTATGTCTCCTCCTGCTTGGTGCGCGCCCAGAGTAAGGCACTTAGGCAATTCTCCAGCGGGTAAGTTACAGCCTTACAGTTCACAACGGCCATGGTCCCACCTGTGTATTGACTTCTCACTAATCTTCCCCCTCTCAGGTGTAACACCACCATCCTGGCCGCTGTGGACCGTTCAAAGGCTGACGCCTCCTTCCTCTGCCCGGCCCCCCACGGCCCTCGGCAGACTGCGGAGGCCCTGTTTACTCACATCTTTCCGCACAACGGGTGCCAGAGGAATAGTGTGAGCAGTTACATCAGGGTTGGAAGGCATGCTCATGGAAGTGGGGTGGTCAGCCTGACCTCTGGGTTACCCCGAGAGTAATGGGGCAGGTGGAACGGGTGAATCAGGAGGTGGGTAGGTTCCTGCGGTCCTACTGCCAGGACCGGGCTGGGGAGTGGTTAGTGTTCTTGCTAGGGGCAGAATATGGCAGAACTCTCTCCGCCACTCCATTAACCTATCAACCTTTTAATGTGTTTAGGTTATAGCTGTTTGGCACGTGGCACTCAGAGCAGAAACTCGTGCGGGGGATGACTGGTTTTAGCGCGCAGGAGGAGACGTGGGTGGAGAAGGCTAACGCGATGCCACTGCAGGAGGTTGGTACGGGGATGGGTTTGGCTTCGACCCGAATCTGCCCCTCCCCCTGATCCTGCCGGAAGCTGAGCCGCGGTTTGTGGGGCTTCAAAGTCCTGGAGGAGGATAAACGAGGCTCTACAATAGTTAATTATCCTCCAGATTACTGCATTAACCCCTTGTTCATGTGTTTCCTCAGGCCGGGTGGTGGCATGGAGGTTTGGAGGGGGCCCCCGGCGTACATGTCCATCCTGGAATCGAGGCATCGGGTGGGGGGCTTAGTACCTGAAATGGGAGGAGTATGGGCGGAGGAGCGGTCGAGTGGAGGGAATCGATCCTATGGATTTCATGCCGCCATCCAGCTCGCCCCCCGCTCCGATCCCCCCAGTGTCCCGAGGCCGGTGTCAGCGCACTGCTGGAGCTGCGCGTAAGGTAGTAACCCGAAGCGCCACCCCCGTTCGGGCAGTTGTCACGTCACTGGCCTTTAGCCACTGCCGCTCCTCATCTCATCATTCCATTGTTTTGTTTGTTTATTAACACACGGATATCCTCATCAGTACCTGATAAGGCCCTCTGCCCCCTTGTTTTGGTGTGATGTTTATTGTGGAGGATAGTAAGCTCGGTGGAGCTCCGGGGTAGGGGATATTTTGTGTGTTGTATCTTCCAGTGCGCCTGTTTTGCGCACTAGAGTGTTTGACACATTTCATGGTAATATTTGCGGAATAAAGCCTGTTATTCTGTGATTTACCCTCTTGCGCCCTGACCTTTCGCCATCACCTCATCCCAAGTAGGGTGAGGCCGGGTGCTGCAGACTGTTTTAGTGCCTCGCCAATTTGTTGATATATTTGTTGAAGAGGGGGGGGCGAAGCTGCATCCCTGTCTCACCCCCACGGCCCTGTGGAAAGAAATGTGTGTTTTTTGCCAATTTTAACAAATTTTTGTTTGTGCACATAGATTTTATAATGTCTTTTCCCCCAACACCACTTTCCATCAATTTGTATAGCAGAACCTCATGCCAATTAGAGTCAAAAGCATTTTTGAAATCAACAAGGCATGAGAAGACTTTGCCTTTGTTTTGGTTGTTTTTTGTCAATTAGGTGTGCAGGGTGAATAGTAGGTGTGTATGGTAATTTGGCTAAAAGCTAATTTGATATCACTCAGTACATTGTTTTCACTGAGGAAAATGTACGAGTTGCTGTTAATGATAATACAGAGGATTTTCCCGAGGTTGCTGTTTGATGGATGATCCCATGGTAGTTATTGGGGTCAAATTGGTTCTAAATTTTGGGAAGGTAGTAAGTGATGTAAAGATTAGATATCAATTGGAATTGGTGGTCTGTATATTTGATCATTTCATTTAGGTACATCAACTCCTCACAGGCATTTTGGGGTTGGAGGGTTTGTATTTTGTCTGCAGTTATTAAATGTAATTGGAGAATCAAGTGGGTTTGTAGTTTTAATAGTTGATTCTAAGATTGGTATTTGGTCATGTATAGGATTTTGCTGTTTGTTTTTGTTATAGGGTATAAAGATTGGAGAAGTGTTTATCATAATGTATTTTTGATAGATAACATTAGGGTTTGTTTAGTGTTTTCAATTTTCCCAGAAGTGGTTAGAGTTATGGATTCTTTAATTACAGTGAGTGATTCCTCTGACGTGCTGTTCTCTTCTTTTTCGTAGTGTAAATTTGTATTGTTTTTGGTGATTTACATAGTGAAGGGATAGTTTTGGGTTTATGTTTTGCTGGAAAGTTTTCATTTCTTTCTTAGGTTTTTTATTTTATCAAACCATTTTATTGTTATTAATTTTCTTAGGTTTTCAGTTTTGAAAATTTTAGATTTGATAGGGAAGAGAGAGGTAAATATACTGTTTATTTTTTTATGCCAAGTTTACATCTTCACTATTACAGTGAAACGTTGTCTCATGATTGAGTATTGTGTTAACTCTGGACTGTGATTTTGTTGTGATTCGATAGGGGTGTCAGGGGCTGACTGTGAACGCTCTGAGAGACCTGGGTTGAGGTAGTGATAAAGTAGTTAAATATATGCAACAGTGAGTGTTTATATACAGTGTTCTAACAATGTGCAAATAGTTAAAGTACAAATGGGAAAAATAAATAAAAGAAATATGGGTTGTATTTACAATGTGTTTTTCACTGGTTGCCTTTTTTGTGGCAACAGGTCACAAATTTGTGCTGTGATGGCACAGGTTTTACCAGTAGATAAGGGAGTTATCAAAATTTGGAAGAATTTTTTGTGGATCTCTGTAATCTGAGGGAAATATGTGTTAAATGGTATAATTTGGCAGGAGGTTAGGAAGGGTGCAGCTCAGTTTCACCCCCCCCCCCCCCCCCCCTCTCTCTCTCTCTCTCTCTGTATGTGTGTCTACTGTACAACAACACTGTGGTCTGTTATTAGTAGGTGTCCTGTGGGTGACCTGATCTCCGTAGTGTAATGGTTTATCAATCCTAAGGGAATTATTTAGCCAGGGCCTTTATCCCAAACTGACCTATATTCTAACATTGAATTACTTGTTGCTTATTATTTTGCTTTTATTAATGTTGTAACAATCGGAATAATCAGTTAGACAGTTACAATCAATTAGGACAGACTTCACTTCGAATGAATGTGTATCTATGCTGACCCTATTTACTGACAACCAGATGAATCAACAGTGCATATTTTGGGGTAAATGTGAATCATGCAGATGACCATTGTCAATTATGATATACATAATAGCAATTCTTCTTGATGATTATTAGAGGGATAACAGTGAATATAAAATGTTTATGAAATGTATAAATAGTCACTTAGATCAGGTGAAAATGTAAAACGGGACAGAGAAGAGATGTTAAAATAATTTCAGAACCTCAAAAGGCACAATTAAAGGGGATATGTGTATATCTTCTAACACAATGACCTTTCCTTGAGGTATAGGTGAAGCTATAGTTGATGTTGCATAAAAGCAGAATCTTTAGTAACTTGAATGCAAACTAACTGTACGGTGCATTCAGCAGATGGATACACAATACAGTGTGTTGAATAGGTGTGTGTGTGTGTGTGTGTGTGTGTGTGTGTGTGTGTGTAGCAGGGTTAGGAGGGGAAAGGTACATCCTTATGGTGTGTGTGTTGGTGTGTAGGTGTGTGTGTGTGTGTGTGTGTGTGTGTGTGTGTGTGTGTGTGTGTGCAGGACAGGTAAAAGCAGAGGAACCTGATGTTCTGTTCCTTTCCTCTGTGATTTTAGCCTGCTTTGTATGTGTTTTGTGTCTAGGGGTTGTTCAGCTCAGGTTTGTGGCAGAGCTAACCTCTGTTTTGCATTTTCATTTGGGTTTAAAATACATTAATAAAATATTATTTTGCATGAATTTGATTATGTAGTTATAAGGGCACGCCAACGTCACACAGTAAAGGAAGTGTAATTATTTTTGGAGGTTGGTTGTAGAAGATGTTTTTAATGACATTTCAATTTTTATAAGGTGTATAAATGTACACTTTCAGTTCACACTCTCCCCTACAACAATAATATATTAAAGAATCAATCTCAGGGAACAGAAATGTACATTAGGAATAATCCTTAGCATTTTAGCTACTGTTGAGAAAATATTGAAATAGATCTTTGAATGTTGTTGCAATTTGACAGAAACCTTGCTTGAACTATGGGAACATTATTATGTGTTTAATCAATTTACTCTCAAACTGATGTGGAAGCCTCAAGGACAGTAGTCACTACAAACCTTCTTCTCACTATCATCCCCACAATATGTTAGACTACAGCTTCACAAGCATACCATTCTCCGAACTCTACTGCAGAGCAAAACAGCACCGCCTAAATTAAATAAGTAAATCAGCTGGGAAATAGATGATAAATCACTGACTTCTCTGTTTTTACAGTAATCATTGGGCGTATCTGCCTGGGAAATCTTGGTAACCTACAGGCATTCATTAAGTTGATATCCTCTCATAATGTCTGCCTGTCTGCCGTTGTGGTTGCTCCGTGTGTGTTGTGTGTGATGAGTATGGGAAAGGTAAGAGGAGTTGTGAGACAGTGCAGAGTAACGAAAGTGTGTGCCTTAGGGGCTGCTCCACCTCTATGCAGAAGTAATAAAGAATCCTCCAAATACAGTGCCTTGCAAACATTCATCCCTGGGCGTTTTTCCATTTTTGTTCTATTACAACCTGTAATTTAAATGGATTTTTATTTAGATTTATGTAATGGATATACATAAAATAGTCAAATCGGTGAAGTAAAAAAAAAAACTTGTCTCAAAGAATTCTAAAAAATGAATAAGGAAATGAAAGATATGTATCTGGTGCAACCAATTACCTTCAGAAGTCACATATTTAGTTAAATAAAGTACACCTGTGTGCAATCGAAGTGTACATGATCTGGTCACATGATCTCAGTATATATACACCTGTTCTGAAAGGCCAGAGTCTGCAACACCACTACTAGCAAGGGGCACCACCAATCAAGTGGACCATGAAGACCAAGGAGCTCTAGACAGGTCAGGGGCAAAGTTGGGGGGGAAGTAAGATAGTTGGGTTATAAAACAATATCGAAGAAATCTCACGGAGCACCATTAAATCATTATAAAAAATTTTAAGATATGGACTACAACAAACCTGCCAAGACTCACAGACCAGGAAGGAGGGATTAATCAGAGAGGCAACAGATAACCCTGAAGGAGCTGCAAAGCTCCACAGCGAAGAGTGAGTATTGTCCATAGGACCACTTTAAGCGTACACTCACAGAGCTGGGCTTTTTACGGAAGAGTGGCCAAAGAAAAAGCCATTGCTTAAAGAAAAAATAAGCAAACATGTTTGGTGTTGCAAAAAGGCATGTGGGAGACCAAACATATGGAAGAAGGTACTCTAGTCAGATGAGACTAAAATTGAGCTTTTAGCATCAAGGAAAAATGCTATGTTGGCACAAACCCAACACATCACCCCGAGAACACCATCCCCACAGTGAAGCATGGTGGTGGCAGCATCATGCGGTGGGAGGTTTTTATCAGCAGGGACTGGGAAATGGTAGAATTGAAGGAATGATGGATGAGCGCAAAAAACAGGGAAATTTTGAGGATGGTTTAAGGGGAAACATAAATGTTTGGAATGCTAGAAAGCAGACCACAATCAATTGAGAATCTGTGGTATGACTTAAAGATTGCTGTATACCAGCGAACCCATCCAACTTGAAGGAGCTGGAGAGTTTTGGCTTTGAAGAATGGGAAAAGTCCAGTGGCTAGATGTGTTATAGAGACATACCCGAAGAGACTTGCAGCGTAATTGCGAAAAGATGTTTAAGTATTGACTTTGGGGGTGAATAGTATGCACGTCAAGTTTTTGTTTCACTCCCAAAATATTTTGCATCTTCAAAGTGGTAGGATGTTGTGTAAATCAATGATACAAAACCCCCTCTAAAATTATTTTAATTCCAGGTTGTAAGGCAACAAAATAGGAAAAATGCTAAGGGGTGAATATTATAAAGCCACTGTAGGTCTAGTTTGAGAGATAAGACAATTACTGTAAATTATTCAAAGGGTTTAGATATTTCAAATTAGAGCACAAGAATTAGCAAAGTAATTTCATACAGACAACCCCTCTATCTATGCAGCTACAGAGGAAGGATTCAAGAAAGGCTGTATCTTGGAATACCTTCATGTTAGTTGTTTAAGATGAACTGGGCCACCGTTGCCACGACAACGCTCGGGAGGTGGGAAGGCTGCTCAGCCAGCCTAATTCCTTGTTGCCTGAAATAGCCCCATAGCGCTTTTTTAAATTGTTTAAACAGATAACTGGAAATTGGCCCTGTGCCAGAGCATGGCCCCATTGCCACATGGGATATTGAGGGGACAAATAGAGGCCAGGCTGGGAGAGGAATAGGTCAGCAGCAGGAGTACATCTCCGATCAGCCGCTTTCAACCAGCCCGCGGCCTGCTAATTGTCTTCATCTCAGTTAGCTGAAGTTCCATTTGCTATCGAATTAGACCAATAAGGAGCTCAGTATAGGGGGCTGTTGTTGGAGGTAGGAGGAGGGGGGGGGTTGATGTTTTGACTTCAGCCAAGTGTAGGCTAGAGAATTAGGTAATAAAATGAATGCTGTTAGTTATTGAATAGGCTGGTGTATAAGATACTGGAATAATAGTCTTACATTAAAAACCAAGACAGGAACATGTTAGTTCTGTTGACTATTAGATATTGTTTATGGCATTATTAAGAAGAGGGCATTCCACACACACACACATTACGGTGGGCGGGAGATAATTATCAGCTACATTGGCAGTAGTTCATCCTCCATTCCCCAGCGAGCCAGCCAATTTGATGAAATATAGTAATGACAACGCTCTGGTCACTGGACCATAAGCACCTTTCCTCTGCCCAACGCTAAATTAGTGATTTAATGCATTTAATTCACACCTTCCCGGGCTATCTAAAGGTAGTTCAGGAGCACCCGGACAAGTTTATATGGGCCTTGTTGGGTGTTTGGCTGGGGGACACTGCAATGCAAATGCAATTGCTTTTGTATGGCTTGTTGAATGCATCTGTTGGTGGTCATTGGTTACCACCGGGCTGTTGGTGGTTGTTGGTGATCACCGGCTTTTGAGGGTTGTTGATTACACCGGGCTGTTGGTGGTTGTTGGTTACTACTGGGGCTGTTGGGAGTTGTTGGTGGTTGTTGGTTACCACTCAGGGCTGGTGGAGGTTGTTGGTTACATCAGTGAGGGGTGCGGTTACCACCGGGGCGTTGGAGGTGTTGGTTACACGGGCTGTTGGTGGTTGTTGGTTACCACCAGGGCTGTTGGGGGTTGTTGGTTACCACGGGGCTGTTGGTGGTCGCTGTTACACCGGGGCTGTTGGGGGTTGCTGGGTTACCACCGGGGCTGTTGGGGGTTGTTGGTGGTTGCTGGTTGACACCGGGTTGTTGGGGGCTTGTTGGTGGTTGTTGGTTACTACGGGGGCTGTTGGTGGTGTTGAATACCACCGAGGCTGTGTTGCATGTGGCATTACAATCATAGATTCTTTAGTGAGAGCATGTTGTTGCTCTACACACTCACAAACACACCCAAACACACACACACAACTCCTCCTGCCCCCAAAACACACACACAACCCTTCCCCTGCCTATAAAACACACACACAACCCTTCCCTGCCCCCCAACACACACACACACTGGGAGTAAGAATTATGTTTGACTGAGTGAGATTAATGTGTGGAAAATTGGAATATATGCTCTTGGTGACTGTCTAGATGAAGAGTGATGTTTGGGGAATAATGGGGAGTGACAAGGTTGAAAATAACATGGAGGGGGAGCTGGATATTCCCTTGGAATGTAGATAATACTAAAACATTAGAGAGATGATGGTTTTTTGATGTTAAACCACAGACTGAATGCTGTGATCAACATGTGAAACAACTAGTCTGTTTCAACCAGGCTAATCACCACAGTTTTTCTAAACATAAAGTCTCTGTCAATCACCTTCATCATATCTTTTATGGAGTGATAAACACACAAAATATATTCTGATTGAAAGGTAGTATAATGAGATGCAGTTGCCATACTTGTGCGCACACACACACACACACACACACACGAACACACATATAAAGTATCATGCACGCACGAACACAGAGAAATGCTTCATGATTTATGAGTGGTGTGCAAATGACAGAAGCCTAAACCTGGATTTATCTGTCAGGACCAATTATGACTGTATAAATATGGGATAATGTATGAGAGAATATGAGCAGTAAATTTATTCCGGGGGTAGTTAATGGTGAATATTACTCCTAAACATAAAGACATGTATAACTGTCTGTCTGAGTACATAATCTGGTTATAGAATGGAATGACTGAGGATCCTTCCCATCTACAAAATATGGGAGAACAAGATAGCTTTTATTTAGGGGGAGTTGGGATACTGTTGTATGTTTATAAGAATTCAAACAATTATGGTGATTATGTTGGTGGTGCTGATGATGATTTTGTTGTTGATGATGGAAAACATCAATGGAAAATACAAATAAAACGAATTCCTCCTTTAAATATATGATATGAGCTGGGATTGTTAGGAATAACTTACAAAGACAAGCACTTTGACATTCATGTCACTCTAGAAAAAAGGTCGAAAGGGTTTTCGGTTGTCCCTATAGGATAACCCTATTTTGGTTCCAGGTAGAACCCTGTAGAACAGGTTTACATGGAACTCAAAAGGTTTCACCTAGAACCCAAAATTTAGGGGTACTCCTATGAGGACAGTCAAACCTTTTAGTGTTCTAGATAGCACCTTGTCTACGTAGTGTACTGTAGGCCCTAATAAAGCATTGTCACCATATGCTTATGGCTGTTCAATATGATCACCTCATAGGTGCCTCCCTCAGCCCAGTGACAAAACCATCAAACGGAGAACATAAAAGTTTACTGGCAGAGTGTGAGAATGGCAACGGAGAAAGAACCGTTTTCAAAGGGACTTTTTCTTTGTACTGTGTCATGCACATTTAAACCAATATTCTCCAACACAACACAGCGACCTGGATCTGATCTGAAGCCTGGGTGAGGAAACCAAATCATGAAAGTAGATAGTTCAGATGATTGTTAATCCTTAGATAATTAAAGATTTGTAAACTGATTCCTCTGTGAGCACGTAACCATGTAAGTGAAAGTTTGATTTATTTTATTTTATTTTTAGAAAAGAGGATTTGGATTTGTGATTTATATAGACTGGACATGGTTGAGGAAATAAATCAAAGACTAACAAGAATATAAATCAAAATGAAAAGAAATGTATTTTAAGATCCCTGAGCCAGAGATGCCTTTTTGTTTTGCTAGAGGTAATTATTATGTGCATTTAATAACTGCTCTTTTAATGTTCTCTGTAAATAAAAACAGAATAAAACAAGATGGAAATGTTTTATTAAATCAAGTATTGAATGAATGGAGGTAAGATCATTTATATATATATAAAGAAATCTGCATATTTTCTATTTAATTTAAAAACAATATTTTTGTTGTTGTTGGCTGTTGCCAAGATATAATTTAATATGGAAAAATATGGAAGGAATTATGATATAATTTATGTAGAGTAATTGTGTATGTATTAAAAATAATATACTGAAAAAAATATGAACGAACATGCAACAATTTCAACGATATGAGTTAAGTTATATAAGAAATCAGTAATTGAAATAAATAAATTAGGCCTAATCTATGGATTTCATATGACTGGGCAAATAAATTTGTGACAACATTTCAGAGAAATAATTTTTTTTGTGTGTATGGAAAACTTGGGATTTATTTAGCTCATGAAACATGGGACCAAGACTTTAATGTGCGATAATTTTGTTCAGTGTATTTGGGATAAAGAAAACAATGATTTTTATATGAGATTGGCAACCTGGCCCATCCTCTTCCCGCCTCCCCGGAACTTTGTGGGTCTCAAACTGACCTTGACTGCAGTAGTGGAGGAAAGATGACCTATACAGTAAGGCAACCAACTATTTGGGCCAATTTGTGCGCAACTTACGCAACTTTGTTTTAATAGGAAATGTTACTCAGATAATCCAATTCATTCCGTTTAAAATTCATACTACAGTGACACACACATGATCCAATACTCAACATAACAGCATAATGTAATGGCACAGAGGAGAAGCTTGTTTTAGTTTTTTTGTGATTGTTTAATTCTTCATTTTTTTAAATCTTTAAAATAAACCGGAATTCCTAGGAGATGACTAAAGAACAATGCAGCCACAACACTTAGAGATAATGAGGAAGACTAAAACTACAGAGCGAAGAATATAAGTCAACAACACAACCGCTTTCTGAAGTAAGGTGTGTATGTGTGTGTGTGTGTGTGTGTGTGTGTATGTGGGTGTGTGTGTGTAGTGTGTGTGTGTGTGTGTGTGTGTGTGTGTGTGTGTGTGTGTGTGTGTGTGTGTGTAGTGTGTGTGTGTGTGTGTGTGTGTGTGTGTGTGTGTGTGTGTGTGTGTGTGTGTGTCTTTCTGGGCGGTTGAAGCAGGTTTTGCTGGGAGCACACAGAGTTGAGTGGTAAAAACTAAGTACATACCCACTGATGGTCTGTATGAACAGACCGTGTGTTGCCACACTCCAGGCCGTTCACGCAGACCTAATGAGAGAGGAAATATGAACATTAGTTGAATATATTCTGCTCTCAGCAATGAGTTATAAATTATAGTTCTCTGTTTTTATATTAATTTTAGTTTACTATAATAATCTTGTCCTGTATTACCATATTAATCAGCTGGGGAGGACTGCAATATATGTATTATTGACAGAGAAAACTCAGGTGTTTTCAAAGGAAAAAGTTATTGAAAGAAACAGTTTTAATGCCACCGATGTAGTCAAAGTGATGACTCACTGAAGGACAAAGTTCATAGCACGGATGAGACTGTATGTCATATTAAACTATACATCATGGTATTAGGCTGACCACGAACTTTCTTATTATCACCATTGACTATCCAAGGAGTTCTACAACAAATGAAGGAATAGTTGACCACTAAGGTGTAACTGCTCTGTCTTCTTCTAGACTTTTGCTGAGAAAGAGGAAACTGGATTAGTGTAATCCTTTCAGATATTACAGGACAGATCGAGGCATGTAATCATTTGAGTCTAAATTTGATAGTGCCTAAATACCTACTGCTCTGTAGGCTGGCGGAAGCCTGAAAAGCACCGAAAATTACTCCCCAAATATTAGATAGGAGATTAGATGGATCTGTTGATGATAATACCTGAACAACCCCTCCATCTCAACCTTACAGCAGCCAGCCACTCAGGTCAGAACTCACATTCCAAAAACCTGAAAAGTTTTATTTTGTTGGTAAAAGTGCGGACTGAGAAGTGAAGAAAATTATTGTGGAAGCCAGACAAATGTACACCTTGGCCGGGAAATGATTTAGCAATTTCAACAGACCCAGTTTTTTTCTCATAGAAATGAGCCAGGAAAAAACAGCCAAGTTGCCACTCTCCAGACAGGTGAGGGTATGCTTATGAATAATGATTAACCCGAAAGTTGACTCAGACTGCCGGTGTTAACAAATGTTAGCTAAGGCACTCATTTTCATCCTATATTACTTATAAAACAGAGGGAGAAACAATTGTGTATTCATTTGGGGGCTAAGGTTTCTTCATTGTTACCAAGCACAGGGCTTTAAAGGTAAAAAAATATGCAATTACAGTATGAAGCATGGTAATGTATGAAGAGTATTTGTTACTGACATGAACAACACATACAGCGTGGAAAGATTGAGACCCCATGACATTTTGTTACTTACAGCCTGACTCTAAAATTGATTAAATTGGTTTTTCCCCCTCATCAATACGCACAATACCCAATAATTAAAATGCAAAAACCGTTTTTTAGAAATGTTTGAAAATGTATAAAAATAAAAAACGGAAATATCATTATTTAATAAGTATTCAGACCCTTTACTCAGTACTCTGTTGAAGCACCTTTTGGCAGTGATTACAGCCCGAGTCTTCTTGGGTATGATGCTGCAAGCTTGGCACACCTGTATTTGGGGAGTTTATCCCATTTTTCTGCAGATCCTCCAAGCTCCCTCAGGTTGGATGGGGAGCTGCGCTGCACAGCTATTTTCAGGTCTTCCAGAGATGTTGATCGGGCTCATGTAGGCTCTGGCTGGGCCAAAGGTAATTCAGAGACCTGTCCTAAAGCCACCGGTGTTTGGTGTGTAGGTGTATTTTTTATTTTTTATTTTTTATCGTGGAAGGGAACCCGCCCAGTCTGAGGTAGAGCGCTCTGGAGCAGGTTTAAATATGTATTTTCTCTTTCCCTTATCTGATTAGTCTCCCCAGTCCCTGCCGGGAAAAACATCCCACAGTATGATGCTGAAGGACAATTCTTTGACCTCATGGCTTGGGGTTTGCTCTGAATGCACTGTCAACTGTGGGACCTTATATAGACAGGTGTGTGCCTTTCAAATCATGTCAATCAATTGAATTTACCACAGGTGGACTCCAATAAAGTTGTAGAAACATTCAAGGATGATCAATGGAAACAGGATGCACCTGAGGTAACTTTGAGTTATAGAAAGGGTTGAATATTATGTAAATAAGGTATTTGTTTTTTATTATTTAAACATTTGCAAAACATTTCTAAAAATCTGTTTTCTTATTATGTGGTATTGTGTGTAGATTGATGAGCGAAAAACATATTTAATAATTTTTAGAATAAGGTTGTAAGTAACAAAATGTAGAAAAAGTAAGGGGTTGAATATCTTTTCCAATTCACCCCCTTGGCATTTTTCCTATTTTTGTTGCCTTAAACCTGGAATTAAAAATGGATTTTTAGGGGGTTTGTATAATTTGATTTAAAAATATGCTACACTTTGAAGATGCAAAATATGTTTTATTGTGAAACAAACAAGAAATAAGACAAGAAAAGTCAATACTTTGTAGAGCCACCTTTTGCAGCAATTACATGCAAGTATGGGGTATGTTTTATAAGCTTGGACATTAGCCACTGGGATCTTTGTCATTCTTCAAGGCAAAACTGTCAGCTCCTTCAAGTTGGATGGGTTCGTGATGTAAAGGCAATCTTTAAGTATAGACAGATTTTCAATTGGATTGAGGTCTGGGCTGATGTGGCCATTCCAAGACATTTAAATGTTTCCAACATCAAGGTTGCTTGAGCAGTATGCTTAGGGTCATTGTCTGCTGAAAGGTGAACCTCCCCCAGTCTCAATCTCTCTGGAAGACTGAAAAGGTCTCAAGATTTTTATTTAGAATATATCAATTCTGACCAGTCCCAGTCCCTGCCAACGAAAAAATCCCCCATAGCATGATGTTGCCATCCACCATGCTTCACTGTGGGGATGGTGTTTCGGGGGTATGAGAGGTGCTGGGTTTGCGCCAGACATAGTTTCCTTGATGGACAAAAAGCTCAATTTTAGTCTCATTCTGACTAGAGTACTCCTTCTTCCGTATGTTTGGGGAGTCCCCCACATGGCTTTTTAGTGAACACCAAATGTGTTTAATTTTTTTCTTTAAGAATGGCTTTTTGTCTGCCTCACTTTTCCGTAAAGCCCAGCTCTGTGGAGGTAAAGGATGACAGATATCAATTCCGCTGTGGAGCTTTGCAGCTCCTTCAGGGTTATCTTTGGTCTCTTTGTTGCCCTCTGATTAATGCCCCTGGGGATGGTGGGGGTCTGGGCAGGCCCCATTTGTTGTGGTGCCATATTTTTCAATTAATGATGGATTTAATGGTGCTCCGGGATGTTTAAAGTTTCAGATATCCCTGACCTGTTTGGAGGAGCTCCTCGGTCTTCATGGTGCCGCTATTGGGGTTCCCTTGCTTAGTGGTAGTTGCAAACTGGGGCTTTCAGAACAGTGTATATATGAGATATGGAAGATATGTGAACTAGATTACACACAGTGGGACTTTATTTAACTAATTATGTGACTGGAAGGTAATTGGTTGCAATCCAGATACATATGCATCGCACCACTTTTCCGTATTATTTGTTTAGAATTTTTTTAACAATATTTTTTTAATATTACCAATGGATATTTTGTATGTATTAATGAAATCAAATAAAAATCATGTAAGTTAGGTTGTAATGCAAACAAAATAGGAAAAACCTAAGGGGGATGCTTTTGCAAGGCACTGTAAATAGAAGAAATTTGACAAAAATGACTTGTTGGAAAGTGGGATCCTATGGCGATGCATGTTAAAAGTAATGAGCTTAATCAGGCCATTCTACTGCCAATGTTTGTCTATGGAGATTGCATGGCTGTGTGCTCGAATTTTATACACCTGTAGCAACGAGTGTGTTGAAATAGCCAAATCCACAATTTGAAGGGGGTACATAGCTGTATTATATAGTGTATATTATATATGATAAACAGGTGGAATGAAGTGGAGAAATACACAAGGAAAGCTTGCAGTGAGTGGTACACTTCTGATATGTTGCATTTCACTGAAGAGTCACTTCCAACGGCTAGTAGGCATTCCCTCATCCCTCCGCTATCCCCCTTTCCCAGAGCTTCCACGCAGCAGCAGCTACTCTTCCTCAAAATTAAAAGGCACTTAAACCTAAGCACTGGCGGAAGTTAGAGAGAGAGAGAGAGAGAGAGAGAGAGAGAGAGAAACATGCCTGAGATACAAAGAGAGATAGCGAGAGAGAGAGAGATAGAGAGAGTGAGAGCGAAGAGAGAACTTAAACAGCCGCCGGCTGGGCCTAGATAAAGCTCTGGAAGCCCCGCTCATCCTCAGCTGCACTGTAGCGAGCTCTGAGCTCTGAGGAAGCACGTAAGGCCTCACCGATCTGTGCAGCACAGCACAGCACATCAAACCCAACCAAAGTGGTATTGTTTATTTTTAGTAAGCCCTTTGGGAAACAGGCAGTGATTTATTTTTGCTCCAGGATCAAACCTAGAGAGAGATGGTGAATATGTACTGTAGGTAGAGACGTTTTAGTATGGATAATTATTTGATAGCACTGTATATTATGCCGTTTCAATATGTTGTGATAAAACCAAGACTAGGTAGTTTAGTTGGTTTTTTTCGCTATCTTCACAACTTTTAGGATTTAGACAAATTATTTTATAATCAATATGGAGTAAAGTTATTGGTTTAAAGTAATAAGGAACAAGGATAAGCAGAAAGGAGTGCCGGATACAGCTTTTAGCGGATATATACACAAACCCCAGGTGCTATTGCATTGTAAGACAATTAATTAGAGAGTAAAAATAAATGTTTTGTATACTAGAAGGATATAACTGGATGTAGCCAATCAGCATTAGGGCTGAACCACCCAGTTTCTAATTATAAAATGTGTCTGAAAACGATATAATCCTGATTAGCGATGATTAAAAATAGTTCAACACTCAACAAATTGGATGGAGTCTATCACAGTGCCATCCGCTTGGTCACCAAAGCCCCATATACTACCCACCATTGGGACCCTGTACACTCGTTGGCTGGCCCTCAAGATATTGCCGCCAAACCCACTGGCTCCAGGTATCTATAAATCACTAGGAAATCCCTGAAATATGGTACCATAGCAACACCAAATATGTCCAGCAGGTATATCTCACTGGTCATCCCAAGCCAACACCTCCTTTGGCCCATTCCTTCCAGTTCTCTGCTGCAAAATGACTGGAACGAACTGCAAAAATCTGAAGCTGGAGACACTTACCCCACTAACTTTTAAGCATCAGTGTAGAGCAGCTTACGATCACTGCACCTGTACACAGCCCCATCTGTAATTAGCCCACCCAACTACTCATCCCCATATTGTTATTTTACATTGTTAGTTTATTTTGCTCATTTGCACCCCCCAGTATCTCTATTTGCACATCATCTTCTGCACCTTATACTCCAGTGTTAATACTTAAATGTAATTATTTTGCATATGGTATTTATTGCCTTTAAGATAATACTACATTTGCACACACTGTATATGAGATTATCTATTGTGGTTTTTGAGTAGTTTAGTTATTATATGTAACTATGTGTTGTTGTTAATTTTTATGAATACTTGTATTTCAGTCGCAGTGGTAAATGAGAACTGTTTGGGTATTAAAGGAAAAAAAAAAAAATAAAAAAATAAAAATGTATAAGTAGGTCAGTCAGTGTGAGTGAATCAAAGCAGTGCTGTACTGAGTTTGGTAGCATCTACTGTCACACTTGTATGGCATGTTGGGCAACCAGTATAACTAAATCACCAGTGACAACGCATAGAGTGTTCTATACTATAGCCTAATCCCTACTAACAGTGCAATACTTATCAGGGCCCACTATTTAGGGAATAATTATAGAGTCAGTAAGCAACCCAATTTGTGACGAAGTTGGTAGCGCCCACACTGACACATAGTATGGTGCGTATGAATAAGGTAAGCCAACAGTGACATGAGAAGTTGAAAAATCACAACACAAGCGCAGGATTAAATTTTTTAACAGGCGCTTGTAATTAAACAGACGAAGCTAATTAATAAACCACATGCAACACAAATAAGTGACTACATTAGAAGACACTTGATGTCTAAATGATCATCGGCCACCTGTAAAACGATGGACAGAATACTAAGGCTGCTTTTACACAAGCAGATCATTTCTTATATATTTTTTCCACTAATTGGTCTTTTTTACCAATCACATCTGATTTTTCACATCAGATTTGTTTCAGAGCAGATCTGATTGGACAAAATACGAATTAGTGAGAAAAGTTTTGTGTGTAAAGCAGCCTTAAGAGCAATATCAGAATCAGATAGTTAGGTACAGATGGACAGGTAGAACTGATTGTATGGTAAGAGTTGGATTTAGAACTAACGGTGTTTATCAACTCAAAAAGACATTCAAAGCCCCAATTTATAAAGGGAGCCGAATGTGATTGGGACAACAGAAAGAAGAACACGATGAAAAAAATTATTTGTAGTTTAATTAGTGGTAACCAGTTTATAAAACGATAAGACTGAGGTGAGGTATATGGGCAAATAACACGGCTAAGGTGATTCAGGCACTGCGCATTGAGGGTCAGGGCATAAGAACAGCTAGCCATGGATAGTGGCCATATAACACACCCCCCCTGGCCTTATTGCTTAAATAGATTTGTAGTGAATAGAGAAGAGGAATTGGAGTTCGATCGGTCCATATCTACAGCAGCTCACAATGTTAACACAGTTTGTGAAACATATCATATTTCCAAATGCCTGAACTATTAATGCTTGTGCCGGTATCAATAATATAGTTTATATTGTCACGTATAGGTTGAATAAGATATGAAGATAGCATGTTATGAAGTTACATTTGAGAACTTCTGGGACTATAAGGTTTATTGCAAACAAGATGATTCTGAGACAATTGGTTTGAAAGTAACCCTCATTGGTTTGAATGGTGTAGGATTATATATTTTTTTAGAACTATATAGTAGAGAAATGAACAGAACAAGGATATGTAATAACTCATTTTTGACAAAAATGCAGATAGAACTCTGATAGTCCCAAGCTCTCGATTTGTTTGGAGAGGTAATGTGGAAATGGGATGAATCCTCAGACTCATTATAGAGTTAAGCGGAGGAAATGGTGTATTGGGCAGATGAAGAGTAGTTTATCCCCTCCCGTTTTTTAGCATTATAAAAATATGAATGGTTCCCTCAGAAACACACACGACTGTACATCGACGGAGTCGAGCATAATCAACGCGATATGCATTTCACATTTAGTATATTTCTGGAAGGGGCTGGTTTTGACCTCGGTTTCTGATGTTTGGAACACACACGGGATGGAGAGATAGTAAGACACCCACATTTGGGACGAAGCACAGGTAATTGGTTTGACATCTCGCTTTTTGTTTAATGAGTGTTAAAATTAGGTTGGGACTAAGTGTTTACACGCTGGTAAACTGCGTATTTTTTTTAAGGGTCTATGACATTAGTTGATTTGAGGGTTTTAAAACTAATTGTCAGATTGTTAGTTTTTTGTTGGAAAATACAAAGAAAATAAGATAAGCTTTCTCCGCCGAGACATCTTCAAGACGGAGAGAGACAGACAATTAGTTTATTTTTAAAAATGAAAAAGAAGGAAAAAGTCAAACATTGCTTTTAGATATCAATTGATTCCGAAGTTTTTATTGGTCTGAAGTTCCTTGTTTTTTCTCCACACGAATGCCCAATGAAGTAAGTGTTTCATCCATGAATGACATGAGAGCCTCAATTGATCACCAGGGGCAATCCTGACTGTTTGCCTCTGAATAGCATAGTTCAAGGTGTTGTGTGAGTAGTGACAGGTATTTACCATATTCACCATGTTTTTCCAACCATCTCTGAGGCGATACTCTGCTGCCACCCACCTGCTCTGCTGAGATGAGGGGTGTGTGTGTGTGTACATAAACGTGGAGTGTGTGTGTATGTGTGTGTGTAGGGGTGTGTGTGTGTGTGTGTGTGTGTGTGTGGTGTGTGTGTGTGTGTGTGTGTGTGTGTGTGTGTGGCTGAGAATGAGTAGATTAGGCAGACAGTGAGGAGAGAGTTTACAGACATTCAGAAAACTGGTAACTCTTGGCCGACCAGATTGAATACAGTACTTTAATAAAGAGATGGGGAATGCCACAGATTAATTGAAGAGATGGGGAATGCACAGGGATTAACTGAAGAGATGGGGAATGCCACAGATTAACTAAAGAGATGGAGAACGCCACAGATTAACTAAAGAGATGGAGAACGCCACAGATTAACTAAAGAGATGGGGAATGCCACAGATTAACTAAAGAGATGGAGAACGCCACAGATTAACTAAAGAGATGGAGAACGCCACAGATTAATCTAAAGAGATGTGGGGGAACGCACAGATTAACTAAAGAGATGGGGAATGCACAGATTAACTAAAGAGGGATGGAGAACGCACAGATTAACTGAAGAGATGCAGAATGCCACAGATTAATTGAAGAGATGGGGAATAGAGATTAATATGAAGAGATGGGAATGCACAGATTAACTGAAGAGATGGGGAATGCACAGATTAACTAAAGAGATGGAGAACGCCACAGATTAACTAAAGAGATGGAGAACGCCACAGATTAACTAAAGAGATGGGGAACGCCACAGATTAACTAAAGAGATGGAGAAGCTACAGATTAACTAAAGAGATGGGGAACGCACAGATTAACTAAAGAGATGGGGAACGCCACAGATTAACTAAAGAGATGGGGAACGCCACAGATTAACTAAAGAGATGGGGGAACGCCACAGATTAACTAAAGAGATGGGGAACGCCACAGATTAACTAAAGAATGGGGAACGCACAGATTAACTAAAAGAGATGGGGAAGCCACAGATATCATCAATAGTCTAGCTGGATAGAGATGTTTATTTGATAAAGCAAAAACAACAAAAATACACAGACAGATGCACACACAACAAGCATCCACACCCACACCCACACACATACACTGGAGGTGGCTTGACTAATCCTCTCCCCCTGCCTGGAAAGTTACATACAGTAGTTGGACCCATTTAAAAGCGTCTCTCTCTGCACAGGGCTACATCAACATGTTAGGCTCAGGTACCAGGATCTAAAACCGCCACAGAGCGCAGCACAAGCCATTCTATATAGGTGTGTGTGTGGCTGAGTGTGTGTGTAGAGGAGAGAGAGAGAGAGAGAGAGAGAGAGAGAGAGAGAGAGAGGAGAGAGAGATGATGTTTGTCTACTGTATGTGTAATTGATGTATCTACAGTATATCTACGTTGCATTTGTGCAGGTGTGAGGCTTGAATCTTTAAGAAGGTACTGCCAAATAAGATGACCTTTGCAAGAGAGAGGTTATATGGATAAAAATATAGACAACAGTGACTAACGTGTATGGAAAACAAGGAACAGTGAATGTATGCAAATGAATCTCCATTCACCTCAGCGGCTTGAACTGAAACCGGCGACCACCCATTTTCCAACAGAGAATGAGCTAAAACCTTTTTGTTTTCTTAAAGAAATAACTTTTCTGGACAGAAAAAAAGGAGGACGGTAATTAAACCACTAATGTCAGATTGAGCCTTGTAGTGTATAAGCTTACCTCTCGAAGTGTTGTGCTTGAAACCAAACCTGCACAAAAACACCACAATATGTAACAATCAACTCTCCAACCATCCTCTATCTGCTGTTGTTGATAAAATGGCACCGATAATATATGATCCTCCCCCCTAAAATGCTGTTTAAATAAAGCAGTCACCATTGTGGGATGCATCATTCAATTTACAGTAGTGTTGGGTGCTCCGGATTGGAACCGGGGCCTCATTTATAATGTTGCGCATATTTCACACTAAATACTGCGTATGGATATATATGAAGATTGGCATACACATAATACAGTACCAGTCAAAAGTTTAGAACACAAAAGAATAATCAAAGTTAAATCTAGAATGGTTCTATTTCGGAACAAAGCCTCCTTCACTCATGCTGCCAAACATGCGAAAACGAATCTAACATGATCGCGATGTATTTAAAAATAGAACACACAGCAAATTGGATGTTGTTATCACAGTGCCATGCTGTCCAAAGCCCCATATAATAACCACGTGACCTGTAGCTGGGGGTCTCACTAAATTGCGCCAAACCCACTGGCTCCAGGCCATCTATAAATCACTGCTAGAAGTCGCCTTATCTTAGCTCATTGGTCATTATAGCAACACCCCACCCGGAGTCCTGCGCCCAGCGGGTATATCTCTACTGGTCATCTCAAAGCCAACACCTCTTGGGCGCAATTCCTTCAGTTCTCTGCTGCAATGACTGGAAACAAATTGCAAAAATCTCTGAACTGGAGACAATTTATCTCCTCACTAACTTTAAGCATCAGTGTAGAGACTTAGATACTGCAATTCTGTAACAGCCCATCTGGAATATGCCCAACTACCTCATCCCCATATTGTTATTTATTTTGCTCATTTGTACCCCATATCTCTATTTGTTATGATTTAACTGGATAGAACCCAAATGCAGACAAGTACACCAAGCCAGAGAAGTTTAACAGGTAGTTTATAATGTAATAGTCAGGTTCCAATAAATGGGGAAGAGCAAGTCAGGTTACAGGGAGGGTAAGATCCAGGTCAGCAGGTGTGGTGGTACCGTAATGTCCTAGTGTCCGTGGCGAGTCCAAAGGGAGAGGCCCGATAGTGGAGAGCAGGATGGTGGTGGCAGGAGGAAGGGAGGCAGGAGTCAGGTTCAAATATCTGTGGCACAGGAGAAAAAGTAACAAACATCAAAAAACACAAGAAAATCGAAAACAGACAGGTTGAGTCGGCAAGCGCAGACTAACATGGTTGTCTTGACTATGATCTGACGATGAGTGGAAAGTTTGACGGGTTTAAAGAAGGAGGTGATTATGGTGTGAATGAGCTGCAGTTGGAACCCTGACTCCCGAGACACCAGACTTCACTCCTGCAATCAAGGACAGACAGAGGGGAGGGGGAGAGCAGAGAGAGAGCCACACCTAGCAGCAGTAGGCCTAACAGTACCCCTCTACGGACGCCACCTGGCGGCCGACTTTATAGGATGTAACCTATGAAACTCACGAACCAGGAGCAGGATCCACAATGAAGCTCCTGGGCACCCAGGAACGTCAGGACATAACCCTCCCAATCCACCAGGTATGGAAACCAATGAATTTTCGGCGTGTAATATCAGAAGTCGCCGGAAGGGGGAATGACCCCACCACGACCTGGGGCGGAGGGGGGAGGGGGACGGAGAGGGCGGGCACAAAGGGTAAGAACAGGCTTAATCTGGGAAACATGAAAGGTGGAATGAACCCGTAAGGAGGAGGAAGGTAGCTGAATCGCGGAGGGTTAAAAAACAGTATTTGAAGCTAGTAAAACGAGGCGCCATCTTCTTCGACTCCACCCCTTCAATGGAAGGTCCCCGTGACTTCAGCCATACCTCTTGACCAGGAGAGTAACCGGGAGCCTGGGACGGTGACGGTTGGTTGGCTCTGCATGTAGGAAGCTCGGACAGGAGCTAGGCCTCCAGACCTTGCAGCAGGCGCATGTGGGACTGCACCGAGAGTAGAAGTCTGGGAAGGGAAAAGAGGTTGATAAACCAGAGCACACAGAAAAGGAGACAAACCAGAGGAAGAGGAGTGAAGTGTTATGAGTATATCTCCACCCAGGGGAGCATGGAGTCATGACCCAGGGTTGTGTCCCAGTGACACAGCGAAGCGCGGGCCCCATCCCCGGTGCCTTCGGCTCTGCCCGGTGGTTGGGGGTGATATCCAGAGAGGACAGGCTGGATGTAAGCCTCAAAGCTTTTACAGAAAGCTTTCCACACCTGGGAGACAAACTGGGGACCCCTGTCAGAGACAATATCCGGGGGTAGACATGAGCTAGCGAGAACACATGTTAACCAAAATATCAGCCGTCTCTGGCAGGGAGTTTAGGTAGGGACAAAAATGAGCGAATTTAGAAAAACGATCAATTCACCTGTAAGAATGACAGTCTTACCAGATGAGGGGGAAGTCAGTGACAAAATCATAGCGATATATGAGACTCAGGGCGGCTGGGTATAGGTAGAGGTCGTAGATGACAGGCTGGCCTGGGTGGAGTTTTTATGGAACATACTGATAAGCAGGCAATGAAGGCTCGAGTGTGTCTCCATCGTGGCCCACCAGAACTTCCGCCGCACAAAGTCAAGGGTCGGGAAACTCAGGGTGACAGGTAAGGGGAGACGAGTGAGCCCACTGGAAGTACCTGGGAGCGAGCAGACTCAGGGACAAACATCGGAGGAGGACCCCTCCCAGGGTAGCTTGATGATGTGGAGCCTGTCTAACAATCCCTGGATAGTTCACATGTGATGACTGCAATATAGGTAGGGAGGCAAAATGGGTTAGGGTTATACCAGTATAAAGAGCCGAATGAACACGAGACAGGGGTCAGGCTTGACGAGAAGGAGGTAAGACAGAGAAAAAATTGAATTTCCCAAAATAATAGTGCCCACCTGGCTTGAGGGGTGAGTTGCTTGCTGACTGGAGGTAAGAGATTTTATGATGTAAACGATGAAGGGTTCCGCCTCCAACCAATGTGACCCGAGAGGCCAGCTTAATGAGAGTACGATTTCCAACATCATAATTCCTCTCTGCCTGAGAATGAGAGAAAAGATAGTATTTAGGAGAAGGACAAACTGCACTACCAGTGTCGGGATGCATCCACCTCCACGACAAACTGGCGGCTCGGGTCGGGCTGCATCAGAATGGGAGCGAGGGAAGATGTGAGTCTGAACGCGATCTCGGCCTTCATTCCAAGCGAAGGCGTGAGATGGAGGTGAGACGGGTGAGTGGAGGATTAAGCGGGAGTGATGAACCCAGAGAAGTTCGCAAACCCCAGGAATGGGAAGGTTGAGGAGAGGGATGCAGTCGGTGACAGCAGAGATTTAGTGGGTATCCCGCAGCCCCCTGAGCTATGATGTAACCCCAAAAAAGAGGTTCAGACACATGAAATCTGACATTTCTCCATCTTCACAAACAGTTTGTTCTCCAACAACCTTTGCAACACCTGGGAATGCAGTTATGTTCCTGGGAGGACTCTGAGAAAATCAAGATATCATCAGATAGACAAAAACAAACCGATTCAACACTGTCCCGAAGGACATCATTGACTAGTGCCTGAAAAACAGCAGGGGCATTAGACAACCCAAAAGGCATAACCCGATACTCAAAATGTCCCAAGGGTGTGCTGAAGGCAGTTTCATTATCACCCTTAGAATGCGACCAGGAAGATATTCAGAGATCCAGTTTCAGTGAAGATGGTAGCACCATGAAGGAGGGGAAAAGCAGAATTAATCAAAGGCAGAGAATACTTGTTCTTAATGGTGATGTTGTTAAGTCACGGTAATCAATACAGGGTCTGAGTGGTCTTGTGCTTTAGCAACAAAAAAAAAGCCACAGTGAAGAAGCGATAATACCTGCCGCCAAGAGTCCGAATGTGAACCCTAAGCCCGCTCCGGCCGGGAGAGATTGTACAGGCGACTGCTGGGGAGCGGGTCCTGGGCTGGAGGTAGGAGCTCGTAAGGCGGTGAGGAGGAAGAGAAGTAGCTCGTTTGCAGAAAATCGGATGCAGGTATGATAAGAGAACAGCAGAAAGATCCATGGACTCCAGTGGAGGTTGAGGCACAGTACTGGCAGGAGTTGAGCAGAACACAACACAATCACATGACAAAATGTGCTCCATGAAACAATGCTACCTGTCACCCAATCAATGTGGGGATTGTGTTTTATGAGTCAGGGGATAAAGACAGGGAGTCTGAGGGCAGTGATAATATGGAATTGAATGTTTCCCTGATGATTTTCGGAGACTCTAAGACAAACAGGAACAGTCTGATGTGGTAATGCGGGTCAACAATTGTCCATTTAGACCCTTAGCCTGCAAGCGGACAGTCATAGGAACAGTTCAAATCATTTTTGAGCCCACTCTCATCCAAAAAGGTCGGCAAGAGTAATCAGCCATATAACAGAGAAATTGGAACTGCCACTGGAGGGATGCCTGGAGCAGAACAGCGGGAGAAGAGGAAGAATCGCTGGCTCAGCCAAAACTTCTCCCAGTGATAATGATGAGCCGGCCCTTTTCCCGGACGAACTGGGCAGGAAGGAACGAAATGACCAGCCCTCTCCACAATACAGGCAGACCGAAGAATACGACGGGCACGCTCTCTGAGGACAATCAGGCACGACCCACCTCCATGGCTTCGGGAGTTCAGTGGCCTCGTCGACGAAGACACGCCTCCGTAGGGACGTATGCAGGGAGGAGTTTGTTGATGACAGACAGGTTGCTTGGAACTAACACTCCCCTCCCAGCGGCAGTGAATGAATATAACCTGATAGTGAGTGAAAATAAGATTATCCAGCGTAGGCGACTTCATCATATGACACCAATTCATCTTTTAAAGTTAGACAAAGCATTGATGAACACAGCTCGTATTCAACCGACTCACTGCTGCTAAAGTGAAACTCCACTGCCATCTCCGACACACTAGAGCCCCGCTAAGAGAAAAAAACCGCTTTCGCAGCCTCCTTGCCTCGTACGGTGGTATAAACCTTCTCATCTCGTGGTGAAGGCAATGAAATACCGCTGAAAAGACCGACTGACTCTCCAGTCGCGATCCTCAGGCACGAGCGGAACCGAGTAGAGTTGATAAGGTAGGTAATAGGTTTCTGAGGCGTAGGTGAGGGGATGTTAAACACTAACGAGCATTGAGTATGCCACAGTCCCATGTTCCCGCCATAGCGCTCTGGAGCAGGAAAAAAAGGCTCTTGATTGGGAAGGGTAAGGTAAGAGCAGACACTTGATTGGTGAGTAATTGAAACTGATTAAGCAGCAACTGAGTCTCAGCAATCGCCTTAAACAGGGTATCATGTTGGACAAGAGAATGGAGGCTATGGCAGTCAAATCTTTGAGTGCATCGTGGTATCGAGCTAAGCGGGGTATGTGGGTAGATATACTGTTATGATGTAACTGGATAGAACCCAAATGCAGACAAGTACACCAAGCCAGAGAAGTTTTTAACAGGTATTATAATGTTAATAGTCCAGGTTTCAATAAATGGGGAAGAGCAAGTCAGGTTACAGGGAGGGCGACAGATCATCAGGGCAGGTGTGGTAATAATGTTAGGTCCGGGTGAGTCAAAGGAGAGGCCCGGAGGAGTGGAGAGCAGGATGGTGGTGGCAGGAGGAGGAGGCAGGAGTCAGGTTCAAATATCTGCTGGCACAGGAGAAAGTAAATAAACAGTCAAAAAACACAAGAGCGAAAAACAGACAGGTTGAGTGGGCAGCGAGACTAACATGGTTGTCTTGACTATGATCTGACGATGAGTGGAAAGTTTGAGGTAAAGGTGAGGTGATTATGGTGAATGGAGCTGCAGCTGGAACCCTGACTCCGCACACCAGACTTCACTCCTGCAATCAATGACAGACAGAGGGGAGGGGGAGAGCAGAGAGAGAGTACCTAGCAGCAGTAGGCCTAACACTATTTGCACATCATCTCCTGCACATCATTCCAGTGTTAATACTAAATTGTAATTATTTTGCACTATAGCCTATTTTTATTGCCTTACCTCCATAACTTGCTAAATTTGCACACTGTATATTATATGTATTTGTTGTATTTTTGACTTTGTTTTGTTTTACCCATATGTAACTCCCTGTGGTGTTGTTTTTATAGCACTGCTTTGTCTTTATCTTGGCCAGGTCGCAGTTGTAAATGAGAACTTGTTCTCAACTGGTTTACCTGGTTAAATAAAGGTGAAATAAAAAAATAAATAAAATTAAGGTTTTTTTTGTTTTTATATTTTTTTAATTGTAGAATAATAGTGAAGATATAAAACTATGAAATAACATATTTTTGATCTTGTTTTAACACATTTTTGGTTACTACATGATTCGAATGTGTTATTTCATAGTTTTGATGTCTTATAATATCTACAATAAAAAATAATAAAAACAAAGAAAAATGAATGAGTAGGTGTGTCCAAACTTTTGATGGTAGTGTACTTATGATTCCCCTGGAAGTCTATAAATTGTGAATGGTATTATAAGTCTGCCTGGAAAACGCCTCCATTCACTCTTTTTATGGTAAGTCTGCCAGGAAAACGCCCCATTCACCTTTATGGTGACAATAATGTTTTTATGTGTATAATTTGGAACTATTGAAATCAGGCTACGGCAGTTTCTAAAATAAAGAGCAATGGAAAATGATAAATGTTTTTGGTGGTGTTGGAGAATTTTTAATTTTTGTAGTAATATGCTGTATTTTCCAAAGGACTGTGACAGTTTCTGAAAGAAAAACAATCATCACCGAATCCCCCATTGGTGTGCATAGTAGAATGTTTGAATTCAACAATGTTTTTGTATTTACTTTTTTCCCCGACCCAAATATGCTGGACTGCCAGCAGACCTGTAGAGCCACCTCGGTCATCATGAAAACCTTTGAGCGCTGGTACTGTCCATCTCAAAACTTGGCTCCCCCTAAACCAACCTTCAGTTTGCCTGTGGACAACGCTGTCAACATGGGCTACATCCTCAAACACCCGAGTAACCCAAAGACATATGCAAGGATATTGTTTGTGGATAGTGATTAATAATATCAGAACTGCTACAAGACAAACTCTCCCAGCTGAACGTGCCCAGCTCCATCTTTCCATCTGTCAGTGGATCACTTACTTCCTGTCCAACAGGACGCAACACGGAAGCTGGGAAAAACACCTTTTGGACTCTTTATCCTCAGCACCGGGAGAGCCGCAAGGATCGCGTGGTCTCACCTCTACTTACTATTCTGCACCAATGCCTGCACCTCCAACAATGCATCTGTCAAAATCAAGTTTGCAGATGGTAAACTGGCTGGTTCATCACCAACGACGATGAGTCATGCACCATGGAGAGGCTCGACCGCTAGTGGCGGTGCAGTGCAAAATGTGGAACTCAATACAGAAAAACATGGAAATGCTGGTTGACTTCAGAAAACGCCCCCACCATCTCCCCTCGAGATTGGATGGCTCAGAAGTTAGCACGGCTGAATCATTCAAATTCCTGGGGACCATCATCTCCCCACAACCTCAAGTGGGAGGAAACATCAAGGGTACCAAGAAGGCCCACCAGCCGATGTACAATTGCAACAGCTGAAAAGAAAACGCAAAACCTCCCAGTCAATCCCGATCGTTAGTATAATGCTAAGTCATCCACACCCCCTCCATCCCCCGCCTGGTTTGGGTCCGCGCCCTGCCCGCTGCAAGGACAAAACTGCAAGCATTGTTCGGGCTTCGAGAGAGGGTATGGCCGCCACCTGCCCTCCATCGAGGTCCTGCACGACGCCAGGGCAAGGAAGGCAGCAGGAAAATCATCGCCGACCCCCTAGCATGGTTGAAGTTTGCATGGAGGTAAGGACATTCTCACGCCAAGTAAAATAATAAACAAAAAAAAGTATGTTTTTATAAATGCCAACTTTTCATGGGGAAATGGTGCACACATGTTTTGAGGTATACTGTGAGGGAAAAAAGTATTTGATCCCCTGCCGATTTTGTACGCTTGCCCACTGACAAAGACATGACTCAGTCTATACTTTTAATGGTAGGTTTATTTGAACAGTGAGAGACAGAATAACAACAAAATAATCAGAAAAAAATGTCAAATGTTATAAATGTATTTGATTTTAATGAGGGAAATAAGATTTGACCCTCTGCAAAAATGATTAGTACTTGGTGGCAAAACCCTTGTTGGCAATCACAGAGGTCAGAGCCTTTGTAGTGGGCACCAGGTTTGCACACATCTCAGGAGGGATTTTGTTCACTCCTCTTTGCAGATCTTCTCCGAAGTCACTTAAGGTTTCGGAGGCTGACGTTTGGCAACTCAAACCTTCAGCTCCCTCCACAGATTTTCTATGGGATTAAGGTCTGGAGACTGGCTAGGCACTCCAGGACCTTAATGGGCTTCTTCTTGAGCCACTCCTTTGTTGCCTTGCGGTTTTGGGTCATTGTCATGCTGGAATACCATCCACGACTCCATTTTCAATGCCCTTGCTGAGGGAAGGAGGTTTACTCAAGATTTGAGGTACATGACCCCGCTCATCATCCCTTGGATGCGGTGAAGTTGTCTGTCCCCTTAGCAGAAAAACACCCCCAAAGCATAATGTTTACATGTTTGAGGGGGATGGTGTTTTGGGGTAGTAGGAGCATTCCTCCCCCCCCAAACAGAAGAGTTGATGCCAAAGAGCTCGATTTTGGTTATTGACCAGAACACTTTGATATTAGATGTTATTGGAAACTCAGACAGCCCTGTATACTGATGTGATTTTTGAGAGGGATCTTATGGGCGCTGCAGGAAGTTTCACGGCGAGTGTGGTACAATTGTTTTTTGGTGACTATGGTCCAGCTGCCTTGAGATCATTGACAAGATCATCCCGGAGTTCTGGGCTGATTCCTCACGTTCATGATCATTGCAACTCCACGAGGTGAGATCTTGCAAGGAGCCCCCAGGCCGAGGGAGATTGACAGTTTTTTGTGTTCTTCATTTGCGAATAATCGGAGCAACTGTTGTCACCTTCTCACCAAGCGCTGGCAGGTCTTGTAGCATTCCAGCCCTGTGTAGGTCTACAATCTTGTCCCTGACATCCTTGGAGAGCTTTGATTTGGCATGGTGGAGAGTTTGGAATCTGATTGATTGATTGGTTGTGGACAGGATTTTAGACAGGTAACAAACTGAGATTAGAGACCCCTTTAAGAGTGTGCACCTAATCTCAGCTCGTTACCGTATAAAAGACACTGGGAGCAGAGATCTTTCTGATTGAGAGGGGGTTAAAACTATTTCCCTCATTAAAATGCAAATCAATTTATAACATTGAATGTTGGAATTTTTTGTGTATTGTTCTCACTGTTCAAATAAACCTACCATTAAAATATAGACTGATCATTTCTTTGTCAGTGGGCAAACATACAAAATCAGCAGGGGATCAAATACTTTTTCCCTCAATGTAGTTTGTACTTACGCAATGTTTATAAAATGAGGCCTTGGGCTATTTATATTTTCAATGTTTTCCCTGCATCCCATGCTGCTTTGGCATCTGGTCCAACCCGGGCAAGGGGGGAAGGAAACGTGTGCTAGAAGGGCAACTGGGGAATATCAATTTGTAATTACTTGACACAATCCTCGTCAAACATCCCATTATGTAGTGATGAAATCGGACATGTTAATGTGCGATCTGGAGTCAGGGGATGTAGCCTCTATACCCGGTGTTCCTACTAAATATTGATCATGTGTCCCATACTGCCAGGCAGCAGGAGCAAACAGGTTATTCAATAATAAACACGCAGCTGGCTCACCTATGCTTTAGTTAGCAGTGTACAGATGTAGAATTTATTTGACAGTTTGCTAAGCAGGAAAAGAATCCTCAGCAACAGAAATGTGAATTTATATGGATTATAATTAATAGATATATATGGGTTACGCATTTTTCGTAAGGGAAAATCAAGTTTGAAATTTAAGTGGAGATTAAAACTCAAAAGCATTTTTAAACCTCAAATACACTACACAAATGTCTGCACTGCAGAAAGATTGCAACAGGGTGATCAAATTAAGATCCTACATCTATAGGCTAAATCCCCTAGGGTATTAGATAAATACTGGTAGAACTTTATATAGGGAGTAGGTTATTAAGGCTTAGGTGTTATAAACCTGCCTTATATTTATATCAATACAAAAACATGTTCCGGGCACTACTGTGTCAAAGGCTGGAGATGGTATTTGCTGTTATTCACAAAGTAACTAGAGAGGAGTGGATAGGACCAGGCTTCATATAATCATTAAGAAAAGAAGAAACAGATTAGATCAGCACTCCATTCTGAGATGGCTTGGTTTGAATGACCTTGGTAAAAGGAGCTAACAGTAGTTGAGGTCTCACATGGGAGGGCTTTAAGGGAGTGGCAAAAGAGGATTTTAGACAGTTGTTTTGATTTACATCGACCCCCTCTATTATGGGAATCAAAGCACTTCAACTTTACTTGAGGGATCTGAAGGCAGATATTGGAGAATTTGACATTTTTTGATAACTCTCTCTCCCCACCTTTCTTTCTATCAATAATCACAACACCACACCACACACCATCACCCAATATCCCCCCCCCCCCCCCCCCCCCGCCGCCTGCCTTCTCCACATGAGGTATTAGGTAGTCTGGGCTACCTGTGAAAACACGGTAACCTTTCTCAGTGTGCCCTTTTGGTATTGCCAAGGGGGACTACAACCATGGCAGACAGCCGACTCAGGACAAGGATTCCTCTGAAAAACATTAGTAATTGCCCTGAGGGGAGAAATAAAGCTGAATTGAATAGTTTTCCAATATCATTTTTTAGTTTTCAAAAAATTGAAGTGAATTTCCCCCAAATCCGACTCAAACGTATGAGATGATCCGAACTCGAACCCCACCCCGTTGTTTATGTCACTAGTATCATGCGGTAGGTTTGCTTTGATGGGGTGTTAAGCTATACGCCATTTTCTTTCTTTCTCTCGAATCCCAATGCAGTTCAATGAGAAAATGGGTGGATGACGGATTATTACATTGTAGTACATTACGGTAAATTGCTATTTAAAATTGAATAAGTACATATAAAGGAAAACAAAAGTGTTTAAAAGAATCTGATGGTGTAGGTATAGTTTCTAAGTAGGCTTTGGTATGATATTTACAATAACTTGCAATATATATTTGATATAAAGGGACATCACATTAATGTTCAACTAACTACACTAACCAATAACCATACGATACCTAACAGCTTTAACATGAGTTATATGTTTATTTTGACTAAATGTAATTAGTTGAGTCCCTCACCACCATTCCCTGAACTATATACTGCACATTAAGACTCTGGGCAAGCTCCCCGCTTCAAAAGAGAGGAGTTAAGCCATGCTAACAACACATACCCTTTAGCTGACCTTTATGAACTAGCTAGAGAGTTAGAACCCCAGTGAAGACAAACTGTGGGGTAAGGGGGGGGTGTGTGTGTGTGTGGGGGGGGGGGGGGGTGTGTGCAAAACACCTTATGCGTCATGGTGTGACGCCGCAATGCATCATGGACCCGGTCGGACACACACAGCGAGAGAAGGTGTATACAAAGGGCACGGCGAGGATAATCATTTACTAAAGAAATTGTAACTGAGGCAATCGGACAGAGGTGTATTAGAGACTCGCTTTGTGTTTTCCCCAAATGAGTCACTGTGTATAACAAACAACCTTAATTAAGCCTACACCCAGGGTCTGTAGCCACTGAAACGTACACACACATAGATGGAGAAGGAAAAAAACACAACGCCAAGAACACTTTAAATTGGTGAAAGTGGGTACTGGGTGCTACACAGAAGTAGGTGGGTTTATCGGAATCAACCGCTTTACAGCTAAATATATTCACTGAGCTAAATAAAGTACATGAGGTGGCTCAGGGATGAACGATTCAAAAACAAACTGAGTCATAGAAAATTAAAGAACAATAATTAGGGGAAATTACTTAAAAGTGTGAAAAAACATGTATGAATACAACTGGTGACTGGTAGTGTCTGAAAAAAAATCTACTATTGTGGAATGAACATTATCAGCTGTGGTGAGAAGAAAATGACACTGCCGATATTTGAGAGTGGGACATCAACAAAGTGGGGGATGTAGATTGGAGTTGGTAGATTAGAACTAACACCATAATTATAGTACAGTAGGGACAGTAACTTCTGCTGTTCCAGAAGTGTTTTGTTTTGGCATTAACATGCTCCAATTACTGTCATGAGGCACCGTGTACCTCTCCCTGTCATGACTCACGCGCTGCTGTAGAGAACACACCGTGACTCCGCACACTGGAGTGGATGATGCCTCTAATCATAGTTACAGTGAGGGAAAAAAAGTATTTGATCCCCTGCTGATTTGTACGTTTGCCCATGAAAAGAAAGATATATAATAATGAGGTTTATTTGAAAGGAGAGACAGAATAACAACAACAAAATCCAGAAAAAGATGTAAAAATGTTAAAATTGATTTGGATTTTAATGAGGGAAATAAGTATCTGACCTCTCTGCAAAACATGACATAGTACTTGGTCAGGCAAAACCCTTTGCTGGCAATCACAGAGGTCAGAGTTTGTAGTTGGCACCAGGTTTGCACACATCTCAGGAGGGATTTGGTCCCACCCTCTTTGCAGATCTTCTCCAAGTCATTAAGGTTTGAGGCTGACGCTTGGCAACTCGAATCTCAGCCCCTCCACAGATTTTCTATGGGATTAAGGTCTGGAGACTGGCTAGGCCACTCCAGGACCTAAGTGCTTCTTCTGAGCTACCTTGTTGCTGTGTGTTTTGGGTCATTGTCATGCTGGAATACCATCCACAACCCATTTTCAATGCCCTGGCTGAGGGAAGGAGGTTTCACCCAAGATTTGAGGTACATGGCCCTGTCCATCGCCCCTTTGATGCGGTGAAGTTGTTGTCCCCTTAGCAGAAAAACACCCCCAAAGCATAATGTTTCCACCTCCATGTTTGACAGGGGGAGGTGTTCTTGGGGTCACAGGCAGATTCCTCCTCCTCCAAACAGGAGTGAGTTGATGCCAAAGAGCTCATTTTGGTCTCATCTGACCACAACACTTTCACCCAGTTCTCCTCTGAATCATTCAGATGTTCATTGGCAAACTTCAGACGGGCATGTATAGGTGCTTTTTGAGCAGGGGGACCTTGCGTGGGCACTGCAGGATTTCAGTTTAGGGAGTGGTAAATTGTTTTTTGGTGACTATGGTCCCAGCTGCCTTGAGACCATTGACAAGATACTCCGTGTAGTTTGGGCTGATTCTCACCTTCCCATGATATTGCAACTCACGAGGTGAGATCTTGCATGGAGCCCCCAGCCAGGAGATTGAAGATTTTGTGTTTTCATTTGGAATAATCGCAGCAACTGTTGTCACCTTCTCACCAAGCTGCTTGGCGATGGTCTTGTAGCCCATTCCAGCCTTGTGTAGGCTCCACAATCTTGCTCCCTGACATCCTTGGAGAGCCTTTGATCTTGGCCATGGTGGAGAGTTGGAATCTGATTGATTGATTGCTTTTGTGGATAGGTGTATTTATACAGGTAAGAGTTGAGATTAGAGTACTCCCTTTAAGAGTGGGGTCTAATCTCAGCTCGTTACCTGTATAAAAGACACCTGTGAGCCAGAAATATTTTGATTGAGAGGGGGTAAATACTTATTTCCCTCATTAAAATGCAAATCAATTTATAAATTTTTGAATGTCTGGATTTTTTGTTGTTATTTGCCCCTCACTGTTAAATAAACCTACATTAAAATTATAGACTGATCATTTCAGTGGGCAAACATACAAAATCAGCAGGATAAATATTTTTTTCCCTCACTGTATCATTCAATCCAAGACGACTACTGTCGCCACAGATGTTGGATGTTAATTTGATCACCTGTTGCTGGAGAATCCTTTCCTGCAATGCAGGCAAATTAAAACTTGTAGTGTATATGAGCTTTTAAAAAGGTTCTGAAGTTTGTAATTTCCATTTTAAATCAGAAATGATTTTCCCTACTTAAAAATGGATAACCCCTACAAAAATGATATTAATTATAATCCACATAATAATGAACATTTCCTGCTTTGCAGGATTCCCCTTCTGTAGTAAACAGACCTAATCTTAGTAGAGCAGATTTAGAGACAGCCAGTTTGAATCCCGCTAAAAAAAATACAGTCAGGTTTAGTGCCTGAAGCAAGTGAGTTCCAGAAAATAAGATTTGATAATATAAATATATAAATGCATTGATTTATACAAGGGAAGTCCTTATAGTGAAAGGGTGCCAACAACTTTAAAGGCATGTTTCATAAAAAAATAAATAAAAAAATAAGAAGAAGAAACCACTTGGGGGGGTATTGAGATCTACAAGTGAGTAAATTTATTTTTGTTGCCAGAATTATATAGAACCTAACCTTTAAAGATCTATAAGAGAGAAGTCATCAGGTAAATAATTTAACCATCACGAAACAGACATGTTTATGATTGTCTGTAACATATAGAGGAGTGATTGATTGGGGCATTTTGTGAGATAAATGAGGAAGAGTGCGGTGCCAGAGGAGGGGAAAGATCTCCCTTGGGAACAAATTTCCTGTCTTTTAAGCAGGAACATGCAGGATTAACAGCCAGTAGAGCAGAGAAGACAGAAAGGCAATGCTGCAGGTTGGGATCTGAATCGTCTTCTCAAATGTTGTGGTGGATGATGAAAGATTATGGCCCCTCTCCAGAAAGAGACAATCCATAGAGAAGTTCCCTCTCTCTGTCAATTCAATTTAAATTTAAATTCAATTTAAGGGGTTTATTGGATGGGAAACATATGTTTACATTGCCAAAGCTAGTGAAATAGATAACAAACAAAAGTGAAATAAAACAATAAAACATTTATTTTTTTTTAAGTAAAATTATCACAAACGAAAAATAAAGAATTTCAAATGTATATTATGTGCAAATAGTTAAAGGACAAAAAGGAAAATAAATAAACATAAATATATTGTATTTAAATGGTGTTGTTTTCACTGGTTGCTCTTTTTTGTGGCAACAGGTCACAAATATTGCTGATGTGATGGCACACTGTGGTATTTCAGCCCAACCCTCTCAGTGGAGGGTAGGAGGAGAATAGGACTGCAATAATGGCTGGAATGGAATAAATGGAACAGTATCAAACACATCAAACATATGGAAACCACGCTTGACTCTGTTTAAATCATTCAGCAATTAAATGAGGTTTATAGTCCTCCTAAATCCTCCACTGCTCTCCACTGACCCCAGCTACCGATTATCTATTTGTGTTATGTTGGTCAGGGGAAACTGAAGGGGATCACGGATACTGAATTCAGCCCTCCCCTGGGTATAACTGTAGGGTTATGTCTGGCTCAGGAGGATACTGAACTGGGACACGGGATACTGAATTACATGGGTATAAAGTATGTTGGCTCAGGGGAATCGAACTGGGATCAGGGGATACTGAAAGCCCACTGGGTATAACTGTAGGGTATGTTGAGGTCAGGGGGAAACGGAACTGAGATCAGGAGATAGAATTTCAGCCCACTGGGTATAACTGTAGGGTTGTTTGTTGAAAAGCAACAGGGCTCCCCCAACCACATTTACATTTAATTTAGATTTGCAGAGTATCAGAGTGACTTACAACTAAGATGGATAATGCATGTATGACAGGGGTGCAGGTTTTTGTTCAGACCAATACTTACAAAAATAATATACAAAAGTGAGGATGTTATCTCAAAGATGCAAACATGTCACATTATCATGACAACTTTAATGAGATTTGGAGTGCATGAGCAGAAACTGAAAATAGCGCCATCCTGTGGAAAATTCCAGTCAGTAACATGTTGCCATATGTCCTAAAACTGAGAGCTCCACGTATCTCTCTCCACTGTTTGTTTATAGGTAGAAAGCGAGAGAAATCACTGAGTTCACCTTATGATTAGTGACGTGTCAGTGTGCTGGTATTTATATATTATGGGTTATAGCACCCCATCAAGATCAAAGGCGTAGTCAGGGGAAAGCACCAGCATCCTGTTTTGATTTCACTCTGTATAACACTACACAGAAGAATGGTTTTATCATCTGAACAAGACTTGTGTATTATCAGGTATTATTAACACTTACATGTTATCATTAAGGCTAATTTGATGATTTAATAGGCACCAAATACTAACAGGTTTATAGTATTTATAACCACGAAAGAAAGGTGATTATATGCAGCCTATTCCTGCCAAGGGGGAAGATGTAACAGCCCATTAGGATTATGTAGACAATTAAATATATGATTAGGTAGTGGGTGGGTGTTTGTACTCAAACAACAAAGGCATAAGTTAGTATAACCTCACACCGGACATACTACAGATAATGTGCAAAAATCAGCCTGCAAAGACAGGAAATTGTCAAAGAGCAATACTGAGATTTCAGAAGTGGTAAACGATGCATAATATGCATAATGTACTTGTTTTTTTGAAAATTAATAGGCCTACTGTGCATTTTATTCATGTTGAATTTAGGATATTAGTAAATGTCTTATTTTATAGCTACTGCACTATTATTCTGTTCTACACTATCTAAAAAAATTAATTGACATGTATGTTTATTTATCTCGTAACGCTTAGACGCCTCCATCCAAAAAAGCATTTTTGAGTATTAAATATGAACATGGGAACAGCCGGAGACACTCAACCATAAGTAAAGGCAATCTCAGCGAATAGTATGTGTCAGGAGCCTGTGACGAACCCACCTCCCCCCCTCCCCTCCCCTCTCTCTCTCTCCGGTCCCCGCCACCCCCTTCAGAGTTTGTATTGCACCGTTGCAGTAGGAGGGTTATGTGACATAACGACGTGCTCTGGAAGTCTGTCTGACTCCTTGCTGTTTTTATCAGTCATTTATCGAAAGTAGAAAATGTAAATCCGGGGAATTATGGTCCGAATGTGAGAATATCTGACGCGTTCGATTTATATGTCGCTCGAGGGTCAGAAGCAGTGTTTGATGTTGAGGATAATGATAAGGTACGCAGCTCAGAGTCAAACCAACCGTTGGTGCGTTGAGCTGTAGAACTGGAAACTAGTGGATGTATGGCAAGAGAAAATACAGAATAGCTCAAGTGGGGGGATATTGTAAAGAAGAAGAAATAAGGTACAGGCTTTTTTCGTGTTTTTAATCTTTCTTCTGGATTATTGCTGCCCAGCAACACAGCCACTTGACAAATCTGAATGTGTAATTAAGGTAAGGGGAAATGATAATGATAGGTAATAGACTAGTGGTATTATAATATTAGATTAATCTGTCAACTCCCTAAACGAAATGTAAATTACTTTAAAAGTACTGAATTATCCACAGGAAATCTTTAACTTTGAACTAATGGGGAGTCAGACAGATTGTGACCATAGGCTATAAATAAAATTAAAGGGCTCATTTCTCTTTCTTTCTAAACAATAATAATAGCCTAATAATAATAAAAATTTGACTTTATTTGCAGCCCAGCAGGCTATTGGGAGCATTTATTTATTATGGAATCTAAACTGTTTAGGATTTAAAGATCAGTTAATAACAATTTGAACTTTTTTCTCCAGTGAATTTCCATCAGATAAAACCCCTTACAATAAGAAATCATGGATAAGACTATGGCTTGCTCCGCTGTCATTGCAGAACTACGATGTCTAAAATGACTGCATCCTAACTATTAATGCACTTTTGAAATAGTTTTGCACACTCTTCGATCAGTTGCATCAATGTCAATACTGTGATGTGATTTTGGTAGATCAGATTGGCCACAAATGTTGATAGCCTTCCTTCATTTGTCGTTACAACCTGGCATGTAGCCTACCTGTTTTTGATAGTTTGTGCGACAACTAACATCACATAAGTTGTTTCATTTATTATAGCCTAACCCGTAATTAGGTCAGCTAATCAAAATTGCATTGTTTTTTTTAGTCCTTCACTTCTGACAGTAGGAAGCTAAAACATAAGGTTTAGAGGGCATAAGTTACGAACAACAACATTAATACAAATAAAAGGGCTAAATGTGATAGATGGGCAAATGACCAGAAATCTCGAAAGTTGTGATATTTTTCAGAAGACGCTCAAAGATAGAAACATTAATTGTGAGCTTGTGTGCTGAAAACCAATAGCGGAGTGAAGAATAGGGAAAGGGAATGGCGTGATAAAAGTTATGTGAGGTGTGTTATCCAATGGAAGTGCCCAAGAGGAGGAAATGAAAGTGATAAAACTAGTAGGTATTTTTAAAGTAAACGTATGATTGGGAGTAATGGTAAAAGAATTAACTCAACCAAAGTAAATATGATAAATAAATAAATTATAAGAAGGAACGTATGTATGATAAGGGGTGATGGGAAATTGAGTATATAACGATTATTACTCAGACATGACAACACACAATCTATAATAATAACTTAATACATTAACTTGACAATTTAGCTGGTGTTAAATCACTGTAAAATAAACGTGTATAGGTTAAAAATATGCAGAGGGAATGGATCAGTGCTCAGCTCCTAGCACTGTGCCTCCCCCGTGCATCTGCTCTAACTTTTCCCCCTAGAGACATTTCCCTAGGTCTCCAAACATGACTTAGAGACATTCTCAGGTTCCAAACATGACTTAGGCTGTCCCAAATGGAACCCATTCCCCCATAAGCCCTGGTCAAAAGTAGTGCAATTTAAGAATAGGGTGCATTTGGGACATACGTTAGAAAAGTTATATATAACAATACCAGGGATTTAGTTTAAAAGAAGAAATAAACAGAAAGTGAGGAGGAATGTAAATGAATTTCAGAAATTAATATGACTTGATTGACAGAGAAAAAATGCTTGTGATTTAAAAGGATATTAACTTGGATACTGTAGATGAATTAATAAACAATAAGTAATCTTAATGAAATCCCCATCCATTGAATAAATACTTTACACTGTTCATGATTTAATAAATATTGTGTTAATTACAGTTTTTATATTCAGTAGTATGCCCAGCTGAAAAATGAGATTAGGGGCTGTGCATGCATAGTGAATGATGCATGAAAATTGCCTACCACTTTGAATTCATATTTAAAAGCATTCATTGAATGAATGTAGTCCTCCAACCTGCAGGGAATCAATGACAGCGATGGAGACCAAAAGATACCAAGTAGGATCCACGGACACGGAGAAGAACAGATGGTCATGTCCGAGCAGTGCCATTGACTACTGCTGCAGCGGAAGCCGAGGAGGAAACAGCCTGAACCTGAACAGCAACAGGAGTTGATGGACATAGTGAACAGCTGCTCCCCAGCAGCAACACAGGACCAGAGAAATAATAACAACAAAGAGAAGAAGAAGTTAGAGAGAGCCTACTCTCAAACTGACAGAACCAGCACCAGCCTTGTTCTCCTCCCTCTTGAACAGTTTCCATGGGAGGAAGCAGAGATGATGGACCCAAGGAGCTCTCCAAAACTGAGGCTGAGTCATGGGCTTGTGATATGAACGCGGCCAGGGAGGCCACGGACTTTGGCGGCTGCCAACAGGGGGATAGCCCGGGAAGATGTACAGCGGGGGTTTGCAGGCGCCCTGTCCCGAGGGGACAGCAGTGTGTGGAGTGCCCGAATCAGAGTCCACCAGGATTGCTGCTCATCTGGAACCCCAGCAGAGGCCATCTTGGGCTTGTCTCTGTCCTGCAGCCCCCAGACGCCCAGCTCCATCTCCAGCCCCGGGAGGCAGCAACAACCTGGTTTCGGCCCCACCACCAGCCCCACCTGCTTTGGGGGGCCATTCGCCTGTTCAACCATCAGTAGCCGGGAACCAGCAGAACGCTGCCGGCCCAGCTCTAGCCCACAACCACGTCCACAGGAGGAACTCGCCACCTGCAGCCTAGCAGGTCAGCACGGGGGTGCCTCCGCCTCACCTAGCCCCTCAACGTGATGGGCGCCATCTCAGCCCCCAGAGCATGAGCAGCGTGCGCCGCCCCACCGCCATGCAGCACCTCTAAACATGAGGTATGCCTGTATCCAGCCCCACCGGAGCACCAACAAACTAGTTAGCGCTCATTCTAGTGACCACCGGGGCCCCATGGGGGCTCGACCCAGAACCCCTCTGGCAGCGGGGTGGGTTTGCCGGTCAGCCGCCGCTAGTGAATTGGGCCTGGTAAAATGACTCCAACAGTCAGAGGGACGAGGAGACCAGCAGGACCCTCAAGAAGGAGTTCCCAAGGTGGAGAGCGTGGAGGGAGATGTTAACGTAGGCGGACCACAGGGATGGTGAAGATAAGAATGAACACAGACTATAGGAGATGGGAAGGTACAACAACACAAAGGTAACAGGCCACCGGTTGCACCGGAACGCACCTTATCAGACAGATAAAGAGTGAGCCAAACAAAGACGGATGATGAATCTCAGTGCTAGCAGTGAGAGAGCAGCAGCAGCAACACTAGGGTCTCCAGTCAGGTCGGCTCCGAGATCACCTACTTGTCTCTGAGGGAGAACGTGACGAGACACCCTGGGATGGGACCTCCGGCAGGAGATGAATAGAGACGAAGCGGGTTACAACCTCCTGTAAAGTTAAACAAGAGAACAACGATGGCAGCTACTACCAAGAGAACAACAACAACGCTGTGCCCACGATTGTGGGCGCGAATTCAGGACGGACACCGCTCACTACAGATGGAGCACAGGGGACAATGTCTTTCTCGGGCACACCAAGGGATCATGGGACAAAACCCTATTGAATCTAATTTCCTGTTACTAATGGAGGTGGAAATTCGCCGGCATGTGAGGGGTCAAGAGGAGAGGGTATCAGGTGAGTGGCTGCATGCGAGACAGCATGTCAAGGTAAGAAAGAGATGGATGTGCTGCACAACTCCAGGACAGTAAGAGGGCTGGTTGGCTCAGAAATGTTTTGTTACCTTCAATATAGAAAAGTTGAAGGAGAAAACAAACAGATTGTGGGTACTGTAGTGGGCAAACCAAAGTGTGGCTGAGAAACTGTATGGTATTGAGACTTGTTATAAGAGTGATGGATTGGCCACAGCATCTGCACAAACACAGTGGTATAATAAGTGCTCTCATGTGCAGAGAGGTTGCCCGCTGTGTAGCTTTGAGAATGAGTTGTTTATTAGTGTGACAGGATGAATGAAGGGGACAGTGTGTCGTTTAAAGACCATGTGGCCCGAGGGGTTAAAGAAGGGCACTTCCGAGTCGGGGACTACCAAAATACTAATAACAACAAGGCTTGGGAAAGGGAAAAGAGAGGATGTTGGTTGGCTGGGAGAACAGGAACTAAGGGATGGGGTCAGGTCATTGTTACAGTGCATTAGCATGGGATAGCAACATAGCAACACACACTGCTGCCCTGGACCTATTCCCCTACTGTATCTAATAGAGGCTAAAGTTTGCTCCTATCAGAGATGGTATGCACAAAAACAAAATTTATTGAACTGTTATTGAGATGGAAAGGACTGTGTAATGCAAATATAATTTTTAGAGCCTGAGTGGAATTATGTGGCGAGATAAATATTATGAATGATAGATCAATGCTTTGTTCTCAGATATAGGAAACAAACAGTTGCTTTGCAGGGCGGAGCCCCGAGCCACAAAAAAAAAACAAACATGCAGGAAAACGGAATCTGGAAGCTAACTTGAACAGTGTGTTGGACAGTTATTGATGTCAGTTGAGGTGAAGCTAAATACAGCATTATGATATTAAGATCCAGGATTAATAAAACAAAAAGATTTACAGCTATGAAACCGACCTGAAATTGGAAAAAATTGTCAACCTTTGTTGCAAATTCAGTATGTGAAGGAGTTACATAAATCATTCCCTCCTTTGCATAAGGAGTTTGTTATTGTTTACAGTTAATTTAAAGATAGGAAGATATGATTATGGCTCTGGTATTTGGAGAGTGATTGTTTTTGGTGTGATATATTTCTTTATTTTGATCATATCACAGAGGGGATGTTAATAATGGTGTTATAAAATCTGAGCTGATCACTGAAGCGTAAACGATGCACGAGCACGGACACTGTAAATGTCCTACTTATTATTGCATCTTTAGAGCTCAAGTCGGGTGCAGGAAGCACTAAACAAAGCCATAAACGGTATCCCCTCCTGACTTACAAAACTTTGATAGATGTTTCCCTAAGAGAAATACATTTGATTATTTGGGGCAATGGCGCCCGGCTTGGAATGAGTTTTGTTTGTTGTTTTTGCCAGAGACAAGCAGAGAAGATTACGCCACTACTGCTAGATAGCCCAATTGGCCAATGTGTTCCAATGTGGTTGCGAACATTAATTTTAGTATATCAAGAACACATTAGTGAGTGCATACATATTTGTATTTTTTTATATGGCCCCCGTGGGAATCAAACCCACAACCCTGGCGTTGCAAGCGCCATGAAACTCCACCAACTGAGTACAAAACCAATGATTTATATATAACTAGTTGATGATAGGGGGTGCAGTGTTGAAACACCGGCCTCCATCTTGATACCTCATCGTTGTAACAAATATTTTGGAAGCTTTAGAAATGCATTTATTAATTTAATTCGTTTTTGCCACATGTATTCTATTACAGACACCATAGTGCATCATTTTAAATGAAATTATGTGAGCTAAACATAAAAAAGTATATATATTTTTTAGCTTATTAATGTTATTTTCCCACTATAACAAAAGATATTCAATACATGTAATCTTGTCCTTAAAACATTAATTGAAATACTGTAGAATTTCCATTCATTCCTATGGCGGACTGCTCCTACTGGGGGAGTGCCAAATGGCCGACCGCGACGTCAAAGCCTCTCAATGGCCAATACATAGCATCAGCAATCAAGGGTTTATATTATCATTGGTCGCAACTAATGATTTTCCCAACCTTTTTTTTTGAACGACTCACAAACAGATCTACAAAATTATCAATCTCACTCAAAATAGCACCAAAGCCCATCAGTCTGGTTAAAAATGGCTCAATGATCATTAGCTTGAGGTGTATGTTGGACAGGAAGTTGTCATTGAGTTGAATGTAATATGGACACCAGGAGCTTTACTAAAAAAATTTCCTATCAGTAGACATGCTACAAACTCATTCAGTTGTTGGCTGTCTGATCAGGGCTATTTTGTATATTGGCTAGTGGGAATGGCTCAGTGCTCTTTGGATTGTGTAATAGAAGTGACAGGGGGTTAGGGGCATGATAAAAAGTGATTTTAGAGTAGGAGTGTAATAGGGTAGGTTAAAAATGTCTGATAACATTTTATTCATTATGATCTAAAAGAACGATCCTAGATTGGCTCTCCTAATCTAAAGACTCTTTGTGAATATGGCCAGAGAATTAGTTAAGATCAGGTGGGAATTAGTCAGATTTACATGCCATTCTGTCAGTTCAATTTCTATGGTTAACAGAAGACATATGCAAACCAAAGAACAACCTAAAAAAAAATGTTTACTGTACTTTATGACCTAAATACTTGACTATGCTGTATAACCCCCAACCCCCTCTTTCAAGAAATCGGCCTAGTTTGACATACTGATTGAATAAAAATTTCTCTCAACAGTTAGAATGATTATCCAGGGTACGAGCAGCAAATGAACTAATGGTTTTTCCTAAACGTGGCGCCTCTGACCATTGTGTTTTAAATAAATGGATACAGAGGAATAGCGGATGTTTGATTGGCAGAGAGCGAGGGATGTTATGTGCAGTGGAATGACTATACTTGTGTTTGTGGTTACACACGTGTACTGGTGTGTGTGTATGTGTGTGTGCCCCCGCGCCCGCATACAGATCGTGGGTTTTGTGAGATAACAAGGCATGCAGTTCCTCCCAAATGACCTGCCGTTATGGAGACAACCTCTCCCTATGGTGGGGCAGAGTAAGTGATGGACGGATAGCCACCCCAGGCCTAATGAGATCAGCTTAGCCCCCCAATGACAGGCAGGATGACAGTCAGAGGTGGGCCTGAGCCTGGCCTGGCCGATGGAGGAGCAGATACAGACACAGCTCTGGAACTGCCGCCCCTTGAAACTACACACTTAGCGCCCCACAGGGGAGAGGGTTCAATCAAACACGCACTGGGGAAGACTAGCCAGAGTCCTGCAGGCTCTCAAAGAAACAACACTTCATTCCAACTACATATAGCTATCACAAGAGGAGGGGGTTAATCAATATGCACTGCAGAAGACCCATATGCCTTTGATTAAGAAATATTGCTTTATTTAATTATATTCTGTGCTGAGAATGCTTGTTTTTATGTGATTAATCAATTTTAAAAAAAATGTTGTTTACTCAGTGGACAAAGTTATGGTACATGAATTACATTTTCTTAGGGGCATAGCAATGCTCCAAGAGCCAAGCTTTGCCGCAGTGTGAGTGGATGGATCCGCCAGGATCACATAACCCCAAAAAGTAATTAGGAATTATATGTAGTAGCTCTGGATGGGTTAGGATTGTACCAGGCCAGTATTTATCAGGAGAAAGTTACATAACCGCTAAAAACCAGCAAGAAACTGGAACTCCTTTGATCAACTGAAGCCTTGGATGGCAGGGAGGGAGAGAGAGAGAGAAGGAGGGAAAGAGAGAGAAAGAGAGAGAGAGACAGAGAGAGAGAGAAGGAGAGAAAATCGAGAGAGAGTGTAGGTGAGAGAGAAATCCCTGTACATTAGTATTTTTTCAGGCATCACTTTGGTTTCCTCAGTAAATGAGGGTAATGTTAATTAAAAATGATGTTTGCCGGAGGAGTCTGGATTACTCAGTGCGAAAGCCTTTAACTTTAATTCAAGAGAAAAAAAAGAGAGGGAGAAAAGAATCCCTTAGCCGAGAATTATTTTCCATCAGAGCCTGGTTTGCTTCAGTGCTTGGGGAGAAACAGGTGGCCAACTTTAGAGGTGCAGAGATTTAATTTTGAACAGGATTTTCCCACCTAAAATAAGATGATATGACTGATGTTTGTAGGGAATCACTAGAAGTATTTACTGTTTAAAGCTTGTAGGGGGATCCTATAGTCCGATGTACAGTATTACTTCAAAGTCTATGTAATAGCTTAAAATCCTCTTTGAGTTACCTCCTAATTGGAGATATACAGTGACATGTGAAAGTATTACCCCCTTGGCATTTTTCCTATTTTGTTGCCTTACAACCTGGAATTCAAATTGATTTTTGAGGGGTTTGTATTATTTGATTTACACAACATGCCTACCACTTTGAAGATGCAAAATATTTGTAATTGTGAAACAAACAAGAAATAAGACAAAAAACAGAAAACTTGGAGCGCATAACTATACCCCCCAATGAAGATACCCTTCCATATGTTTGGGGAGTCTCCCACATGGCTTTTGGCAAACACCAAATGTGTTTGCTTATTTTTTTTTCTTTAAGCAATGGCTTTTTGGCACTCTTCTGTAAAGCCCAGCCTGGGAGTGTACGGCTTAACGGGTCTATGGAAAATACCCAACCCGCTGTGGAGCTTTGCAGCTCTTCAGGGTTATAATATAATATGCATTTAGCAGATGCTTATCAAAGTGATTAAGTCATGCGTGAAATTTTGTGTATGGGTGGTCCGGGATCGAACCCACTACCTTGCGCTACAAGCGCCGTGTCTACCAGCTGAGCTACAGAGGTTCTTTGTTGCCCCTGATGAATGCCCTCCATGCCCGGTCCGGGGGAGGTTTGGTGGGGGCCCTCTTGGCAGGTTTTTGGGGTGCAATATTTAATTTTTAATAATGGATTTAATGGTGTCGTGGGATGTCTCAAAGTTTGGATATTTTTTTATAACCCAACCGATCGTATGCACAACTTTGTCCCTGACCTGTTTGGATAGCTCCTGGTTTCAGTGGTGCCGCTTGCTTGGTGGTGCCCTTGCTTAGTGGTGTTGCAGACTCTGGGGCCTTTCAGAACAGGTGTATATATACTGAGATCATGTGACAGATGTGACACTAGATTGCACAAGGTGAACTTTATTTAACTAATTATGTGACTTTGAAGGTAATTGGTTGCACCAGATCTTATTTAGGGGCTTATAGCAAAAGGAGGTGAATACATATCATGCACCACTTTTCGTTATTTATTTTAAGAATTTCTTTAACAAGTTATTTTTTTATTTCACCAATTTGGACTATTTTGTGTATGTCATTACATGACATCCAAATAAAAATCTATTTAAATTACAGGTTGTAATGAACAAAATAGGAAAAACGCAAGGGGATGAATGCTTTTGAAAGGCAATGAAAGTGTATGCACCATTAAGTCATGGAAATGGTGTTAGTGTTTAAATCAATGTGGCTGGGGACCAAATTAAGATACAACCTAAAAGGCCCAGTACACTTGTAGGTACCAGGTGGTGGGCAAATCAACAAATAAAAAAATAAAACCATTTCTCTACATTTATGCTTATGGATAAAAGAGAGCATTTATTTAAAGTTACGCTAACGTAATTTTGGCCCTTGAACTTGGAGCCAATGGTTTGTGTGTATATCCTAGAGAATAGGCCTGCCAGCACGCGTAGTTGGTGGTTAAGTAACAGCCCCAGTCATAGAAATATAATTAGTAACCTAATAGTATATATAATTAATTATATATATGTAATTTATATTTATTACTATTTTTAGTTATTGTATTTCTATGGCACCAGCCTGGAGAAGAGAAGAATTGAGTCAGGTGGGAGGAGAGGAAGTGCGTAAAAAAGAAAAGAGAAGGTTTGCTCTGGACCTGGGCCAAGTCAATGTTATGGTGGATAAAGGACTCCTGAGAGAACGCTAATAGGCTTTAATTTATGTTTTCTACTAAATTAAGGATGGCATTGATTTGATTAATTCAGAGGGTGGATATAATATAATTAAATCAGCCGCGTGGTGCTGCTCGGAGGGGATGTGGGGGGGAGGTGTGAGGGGCGTTAGTTGCTCGCTTGGGATGTGGATGTGAGACAGGGGTGTTGGGGGCATGTCCCAGGTGTCTTTACTGCCCTAGCAAGGACAGGTTTGAGGAGTAAAGACATTAGAGTTTAGCTAATTCCACGGGTCACATGAGAACTAGAGTCGGGTCCACTTTGTGGAATAATAAGATGGTGTTTTCCATATCACCCGGATATCTCAAGCCCATGAGTAACCTCCCATCTGTTAGCTCTGATAATGTCGCCTTGTAATAGTTAATTTCTCTTTATCCCGCATTATAGCACTCAACATAAAATAGTGTGTGAGTAAGTCACACACACACACACACACACACACACACACACACACACACACACACACACACACACACACACACACACACACACACTACTTTTAGTGGTGGTATAATGCGGGATAAAAGAGAAATGAACTATTACAAACGAATTATCAGAGTAACAGATGGGAAGTATATAGACTTGAGATATACAGGGGTGATATGGAAAAACAAATTATTATAATGCAAGGATTATGAGAGAAATGAGTCAAAAAAGAATCACTTGAAGCTATGGATAAAATAAAATAATTATTACAGTTGTCTTATGAAATTAATTTTGTATTATGACATTCAAAGCCTTGGTTAAAAACACTGAACATGATTCGACATGAAAAGATGAGAGGAGAAAGGAAGGATATAACCTAATGAATTGATCATAAAGGGGTAATTACACGCTCCCTACCCCCCCCTCTCTTTCTCTGTTACTGCATCTCCCCCTCTCTCTCTGACTGTAAACCCCCCCCACCCTTTTCCTCTCACCTCTCTGACGTACCCCCCCCCCCCCCCCCCCCCCCTCACCCCCCCCCCCCCTCCCTCCCCCCCCCCCCCCCCCCCCCTCCCTCCCTCCCTCCCTTCCCCTTCACTCCCCCCTCTACTGTACTTTCCTCTGTCTCACCCTCCTTTGCTGTACCTTCTCTTCTCCCCCCCTCTCCCCCCCTCCCTTTCTGTTCCCTTTCTCTCTCCCTCCCTTCTATTCACACACACACAGCTTGGCACCCTAATAAAAGTGTGGTTGCCTTTCGCAAGGACTGCTGGGATCAGAATGCCTGTCCTTATTTCAACCTCTTCTTGAAACAGGGTTTGATGAAATTGGCCAAATTCCACTGTGGGGCATACTGTAGGCAGTAGGCACAGTGTGTGTGTCAGACATACAGAGGGCCTCCGTCATTGAGCTTTTATATATTAGAAGGTAATGTAACGTATAATACCACTACGATGCAAAGCATGGGATTATGTGACGATTGTCCTGGTTTCTATCAATAAAAGTGTGTGAAATGGGTGAGAATAGTGTCAGGCCTTGTTAATGAAAGAGTTATCAAGACACTGAGGCTCCTCTGATTTATATAGAAGACTGTTTATGAGCTACCAAATGCCCTTTAAGTGGGTAGGTACGATTATAACAGAAGAAGATTGTGGGATTTTGATATTAGGTAACTTAATTGTGTCAAGAGTCTGGACAGATTTTTACGGTAGCAAATATTTGATGTTATCGGTTTGATGGACAAGGACATCATTCACATTCATCCGAGCTATAAAAGCAATGAGATCCATATTACATTTTAGTTTTTTGAGTAGAATCCCTCCTCTCCCTTCTCAGTGCATATTGTTTCCTCCCTGCATTCGATCTGCCCTCTACTGACCAAATAAGGGCATGGGATATCATTCATGTTTAATTGGAGTTTGCATAAGTATTCAAGCCCTGAACTGCTGTGTTTACTTAGTCTAGCTAGCAGCCATATATGACAGGAGGGACCAACCACTGACAACGGAAATAGATGATTAAGAAAACACTTCAAAAAATGTAAATTGTTTGTTAAGGGTCGTAAAAAGTAGTTGGCTCAATTAGATGGGAGGGAAGGGGGGGGATACACACACCCATGTACACACACGCACTGTAATTTTCAGAATATGTCTAATAAATCTTCAAAAGTGGCTGTCGCTATGGCTACGGATGGCATCAAATATGACCTAGTAGTAGACACTGTCACACAGAGCTTCTTTATATTTAACCTGGTTATGGGAAACAACAACGGAGTGTCAGTCAGTGTGTTCCGTGCTTTGTGGGTCTTGAGTTGCACCCAAAAACCCACCCCATGAAATCCCCGGTAGTTTGTTATGACTCAGGCTATCATGTATGTAGGGCCCTGGGGACAGGCCTGATAATGTAGCGCTGGGGACAATCTCGATACAGTGACCCAGCCAATGTAAAAGGAGACTTCTAGGGTTGATGAAGTCACAGAAAATAATGTATCACGTGAATTGGAATACGCAGAGCTGACGCGACAATCGGGTGACCAAGACTTTAAAAGGGGTAAACTTGTTTATAGGAATCAAAATGGCTATTGCAGGTAGGGATGGAGGGTATAGGGTTAGATAATCATCCTGAATTGCCTGGGCCTTTGTGCTAATGACAATGACATTGGCCCACAATGGCCCCTGTTATGTAGAATAGATCCAAAGCCATTGTGTACAGGTTGTGTGAAGGTATATGTTGGGGATGGCCTCTGGCGCCCCACAACACTTGTGTGACTTACAGGCGTTGTATTGTTTGCATGGGAGCATGTTGTGCAGACAGAATTTTTTTTTACTTGACAGTGATATTTCATACAGCAATGGTGAGAGATATTTGTTCCATGTCTTGTTTACGGAAAGTGTCCCTGGCTGCCATGTCCAAATACCCGGTGTTTTTTAGGAGAAGACGTTATGGGAACCTGAATCAACCAGATCCAAAATGGAGGATCAGTATACACTGGAACCATTGTGTTCCGTCAATTGGCTCTGTGGACCAAATGTTTCCTACATGCACTGCCCTAGGACTGGCAACCCCCTGGCCCTGGTTTAACTGCACTGTACCTGGCACAGGCTCGGACATTCCCTGTTTACTGTCTGCTGTTGTTTCTGGCTGCCACCAGCCACTTGGTTTCAGCTGCTTGGTTCAGTCTAATCGGTTAGGGAGACAGGCTGGCTTTTATTTGGATTTAGCCCTGTTAAGCAGGACGTGGTTCTGTCGCGGTTCAATAGGAGCAATGTTTTATATACAAACTTGCCCGGTTAAGGGGCTAGGGTGGTTGTGTTGTTAGTTAATGGCCATACTGTGAGATTATGGTTCCAGCCGCAAGACACCATAAGTTGTTTAGTTTTATTTTGAATAGTTATATAATTATTTCAACACAATAGTTTTTTCTTTGAGTAATGTATTATTGGCAAGGTAATTGAGAGAGTAGAATTATCTGCATGCTTCAGGAAGCCCATGCATATGATTCTTCTTGAGCTATTCCTGAATTTTTAGGAGATTGACCCATTTAGCACACAAAAAGATTTATCTTGCAAGAGCACCACGGCCTAAGAAAACAAAACAGAGAAAACAGAGTTTTCTCCTCTCGACGCAAATTCAAGTAATACCCGCTGCAGAGTAAATCTTACTAATGCAAATTAGCATTTAATCCGGAGCATACGGAAATAGAGCACACATCTGGAGTGATAATTTGCAGTTTTTACGTGTCTGAATGGATGGCTCAGACTCACATACTTAGAGTCTGGGGGCCAGTCAGCCAGCCAACAAAAACAGGTAGGAATGCAGCAGAGCTAGCTTGACCTTCAACCCATCTTTAGCTAACACAATAACACAGCTTTAACTAACACAATAACACAGCTTTAGCTAACACAATAACCCAGCTTCAGTAAATCAACTCAAAACAACAACAACTAAATGTAGGCCCCCCTAGATGGCGTGACACATTGGTTTTTGTGGAATGAAACTAGCCTTTAGCACAGGTCAGCTAACAGCTAACACTATGACACAGCTTCAGCTAACAGCTAACACTAAGACACAGCTAACAGCTAACACTAAGACACAGCTAACAGCCAACACTATGACACAGCTCCAACTAACAGCTAACACTAAGACACAGCTAACAGCTAACACTATGACACAGCTTAAGATAACAGCTAACACTATGACACAGCATCAGCTAACAGCTAACACTATGACACAGCTAACAGCTAACAGTATGACACAGCTTCAGCTAACAGCTAACACTTTGACACAGCTTCAGCTAAAGCTAACACTATGGCACAGCTTCAGTAAACAATGCCAAACAACAACTTTGCCCCAACACGCACTGTAGCACATCTAGATATGGCTGTGACATATTGTTTGAGCAGTCCACTTTTCTCCCCAGTATTCAGAGGGGGGAAATCTGACCTATTTATGCTCAGTGCATTAGTAGCAGTGTGCTAGCTTATGCTGTAGCAGCCAGGCAGCAGGGTGATTTTGGCCCCGTGTAGACCACGATTGATCCAAATGGCACCTTTTTTTAGTGCACTAGATGACCAGGGCCATAGGGTTTGGTAAAAAAGAAATAGGGAATAGGGTTCATTGGGATGCACCCCAGGGCTAACAGGCTAAGTGTTGGCAAGCTAATCAGGAGTGTTCATTAGGGCCTCTCGAAAAACTAGCTGAGTAACCTGACTTAAGAGCATGTAGACTATACGTTTCCATGGTAAATGACAGTGTGTCACCTTAATGCCCTTTTACATTTGCCATTGAAAGCTGATTGTTTTCCCTGTATCCATCCACACAGTCAAATGACTTCCACATACTGAGCTATTGAACAAAGTATTTATTGTAGTTTATCTCTAAACTTCTCCTCTGATGTCTTTCCCAATTTATTCAGAAGGAACAGTGCAAAAGCTGCAAAAGCTTCTGCAGTGTTGTTTGGAGGAGGAGGAGGATGTTTTTTTGGGTTGTTTTGACATGTTTGAGATGCCTGGAGTTTTCTTCCATTTCAGTGTACGATTTACACCCCGGCAACATGTGCACAGTAATTATTGTAATGTAAGAACATTGTGTAAGAGCATAGACTCAGGTGTGGTGACACCACCATAGGCTGGGATAGATGCTTGCTTGACAGGTCGGGTGAACGGCGTTGAGCAGACCTGTTTGAGACGAGCCCGGGAGGGATCCAAGTCACTCATAATAGAGCTGGAGGCGTTTCCCCAATCCTCAAGTAAACCAGGGGACAGAAAGAAATGGGCCCACAAGGTTTACAGGTTAACAGCCTATATCTACAATGGAAGAGATGGTGGTGGTATTTATTTTGCAGTAGAGCTTCCACGCAATGTTAATTGACACTCCTGGGCCAACGCCCTCCGATCCCATTCATCAGCAACCATAACTCCAACACGTGAGTCCTGCTCACATGACAGAAGCACATGCCTAACCCTGACCCCAGGGCCCTGAGTTATACTGACACTGCTCTGCTAATAGGGCACCTTTACTCCTTCACACGCTCACACATAGATTTGACTATGGATATTTTTATTGATGGATTTTTTGTCATATAGATTTTTTCTTTCAATGACAGTCTGAATGAGAGGAATAAAACATCAGTGTACATTACACCGAGGTGTGGGATGTTGAATAGCCATTACAGTTGTAGTCAACAGATACACAATGTGGTATAGCTCAGTCTGGAAAGACGTTGTGTTTTGCCATTGCTTGTTATACTTCAGCCCACAACAGTTCCTACAGTACAGGCTGCTACTATCAGCCCATGTTCGAGGCAGTAAAAGATGAGGAGGAGAACCAAAAGGTGTTAATGTGGGGGTGTGTGTGATGAACAGGGTACGGCCATTCTACAACCAGATGTTGAAAGCAATAAAAAGACAGTATACCAGAGTTGGACTATGTACAAATAGGCTGGTAAGAAAATAGATCTTTCCATCTCTGTGACTGAAGTTTGCCAACACTTCTTATAAAGTCAAAAGAGCACAGATTCCAATCGATTCCAAACATAATATTTTTAGACTACAGATTTGAATCTAAGCCATCTACTGTAAAAACGGGTAAACTGCAACTGGTCAAACCATAACACTATCAATGAGGGCAGTTGTGTCTGTTTTTCCCGGCTGTGCTAAAGTATTAGAATCCCTCGTGGTTGTATTAGACATGCTCCAATGCCGGGCGTGGCATTTTCAACTCGAACAAAGCTGCATCTATTACATAAAAATATAAAAACACACACACCCACAAATGCATACACACACAAGCACGCCCACACAACCGCACACACATACACACGAACGCAGGCACACAAAGGCACACATAAAACGAAGCGCACACGCACATAGCACACACACACACTCACACACAGTCACATATTATGGAAAAGTCAAACACTCACAGTGTGAAGAGTGATTTCCCCGGTGATTACACTGGAGAAGAGCCAGAACTCAAGAAGAGAACATTTCCATAGCAGAGAATGAAAACCTTAATAAGAACTGTGCACCCACAATGCAGTGTGTACGGTGCGCGCAGGAGTGTGGTGTGTGTGTGTGTGTGTGTGCGCAGCGCGCGCAGTGTGTGTGTGAGGGAGATTGGGTGGCAGAGGGGTGCATGGGTGAAACGTTTATTATCTCACCCAGCATATTCAACAGTGTGATTATGGTATGGACTGATGTGATTTTGAAAAGGTTGAGAGAGGAGGAGAGGAGGAGGTGAAACGCGATCCGTCCGCCGGCAAGGCGAGGGAGGGCAGAAAGAGATCAAACGAGAAAACAATTGCAGCGAGTCACCATGCAGGTACCTAAGGTATTGTTTTTAATGACAGCCACATCCTGGTGCAGGAGCCAGACAACTAGACCACCGCGGTATGTGCACCGCCTCAAAGGGAACTGAGAAATTAGGGGAGTAAGCGTGTCACTCATCACAAGCCGAAAACAGTATGTGTGTGTTATAACAAGGTGAGCATGTCTGCTGAACACACACACACACATAAGCATAAACACACAAAAATGATGAGGAAGTTTACAGAGTACCGCCCGGGCATAGCCTTTCGTCCTCAGGGTGTGAGCAGGCACGGGAGGAGTGTTTAATGTCCCATAGACACGAATGGTGTAGCCCTAGGAGCTTTTATTTACATTATCCTAAAGTATAGACCCCCAATACACTTGACACTCAACAGCTGCTGCAGATGACTGCGTCTGTGACGCTACGACAGACACACACACACACACACACATTTGTTTGCCTATGGCGAAACCCTCAGTTTCTCTGTTTACAACATCTCTAACAACGAAAGATGAGAGAAATGGATTTACTCATAATCAGATCCTCACATGCTTTACTGTACAATATGTAGCCAATCTTCCATTGTCTTAGCTGAGCCAGCGCCACCTGAAGCATAGGCTAATTAATTGGTTTTGACCACAGGGTGTGCGGTATGTTTTTTTCCCAATTGTGGTTGTCAGTAAACATCTGCAGGGCCGTATATGCCAGTCATTCCCTCTGTGGTTTACTGTGGTTTGGGTTCCTCTGTGGTCCTCTAGTCTATAGACTCACACGGGCTGTATTGGCTGAATGACAGACTATAGGATGGGTGTGGGTTGATGATGGCTGCTGATTTGGGGCACGGTAGCAATACACAAAGTAAGCATGTATGTGCTATGGTACAATGTTAATTGTGTTATAATTGTACAGCTAGAATATTAAGTCTTCATCGCAAATCTACCCGAATGAAGGTATGGTGAGATGATGAGCTTTGAAAAACAAATCTTTGGGTTTTAGGAGCCATATTTGTTGGACAATTGGGAGTTGATTCTGGATGAGAATGAGTGGGCGCGTGGCGCTGGATTACAAATTACATCTTATTGGAAAGACGAGAATACTTTGTCGGAGGTCAACCTGAGGCTAGCCCATTAGAAATCAATTGGACTTGCCTGAATCTGCGAAATTATTTTCTGACAACTTCTACCCCATAATCATCATATTGCCGCCAATGTCTAGTGGAAATCTGTCTGTGGCAAAGACTAGGCAGTTGAATCAAGATCGGGTGTGGGCTCTCTAGCTAAACTTAAAAGCCCCAATCTGTGATATTTACAGCTGTAAATACCTCAGATTTATAGCAAACCAAGTGGCGGCAATGGGTTGCCATTTTGTTGTTTTTCAAATTAAGGATTGGGCCTTTAAAAAATGAGGGAAGTGTACACAGGAGCAATGTGGCACAGAGGGCTTGAGTAGTTAAAGGAGAGTAAATGTATGACTGGATTTTTTTTGGGATGACACCAATCTATATTTAGCAAAAAGGTTAAGATACAGGGCAGATACTGAAGGACAGGGAAATGTGTCACGCTACATTGGTTAGGACAGGGGAGGAATTGATGAAAATCTCTTTATCCAATGATACCACTCTGATTGGTTGGGTTTTAATGAGTGATTTGCTTTGTATTAAATACTTTGTGACTTGGCCTCAATGACCCTAGTTAACTCAAAACCTATTTAGAATGTATAATAGGCCTAAGTTATAATATGTGTTTTAGCTTCATGAATGTCACATAGACCGGCATTGAAGAGGCCAGCCAAGAAGGTCAAATATATGCCATGAGTTCAACCTCAACCATCTATAATTAGTTAATATATATTAAAATTATGTCAGCAAGCTAGGATATCGTTTCAATACATTTCCTGCTGCATGAGTCTATGCATGCTACCAGTGGCTATTTTGTCATTGGCTACATTTTTTTCCAATGAAACATATTGTGCCGAATCAAATAACATTGTATGTTTAAATTAGAAACATCACTGGCTTAGCTAAATTGCTCAGTATTTCTGCAGTAATGTAGTTAATGCTGCAGTAATGTAGTACGCCACAAATAGTTAATCGCCAAAGAAGCAAAGAATGGTAAACAGTAATGAGTTAATCGCACAGAAGAGTTAATCGCCTACAGTAATGTAGTTAATCGCCACAGTAATGTAGTTAACAACCTAGGTCTCCTATTACTCTTTATATAATTTCCCACTGTAAAAAAACCTGGTTATACCCTCTTAGAAAAAAGGGTTCAAAATATATTTGGCTGTCCTCATAGGAGAACCCTTTTGGTTCCAGGTAGAATTTTGGGTTCCAGGTAGAACTATTTTGGGTTCCATCTAGAACCGCGGGTAAAGGATTCTACATGGAACTCAAAATGGATAGCTGATCAAAAGGTTCTAAGAACCAAAAAGGGTTAAAGAGTTATCCTATGGGGGACAGCCGAAGAACCCATTTAGGCTTAGATAGCACCTTTTTTTTCTAAGAGTATAGAGCACAAAAACATTAAAGGTCAATGCAGCCATTTTTATCTCATGATCAAATAATTTCTGTGTAATAACTAAGTACCTTACTGTAATTGATTTAATTAAAAGTAAAAGAAACCAAAGAAATTGAGAAAGAGAATTTTCAAGGATTTTGTTGGACTGTCTGGGAGAGGGTTGAGTGGGGAGGGGAAAACGAAAATTAGCTGTTATTGGCAGAGAGGCTTGGAACTCTTCTTATTGGTTATTAACTAATGTACCACCTGGTGATGTCACCAGGCAGGCCAAAACTACATCCCACCAAAAACAGGCTGAAATTTCAGGCAGCCTTTTTAAACAGTTTTACACTAAAAGGGCAATATATTTTACAATTCACTGTATTATTTCAACCTAATAGTGTGGAAATATATATAAAACAAAGGAAAATCACGTTTTGACTGCAATTGGCCTTTAATATAGCCCCTACATTAGCACAACTAGAACTACCCTGTATCATTGGACATCTCATGGGACTCTACAGTGGTTTGCGAAAAGATTCACCCCTTGGATTTTTCCATTTGTGCTTAAACCGAATTAAAATGGATTTTTTTGGGGGTTGTATATTTGATTTAAAAAATTTGAGCAGCTACAGCTGCAAGTTTTGGGGTAGTTCTATAAGCTTGGCACATCTAGCCACTGGGATTTTTGCCCATCTCTTCAAGGCAAAACTGCTCCAGCTCCTTCAAGTTGGATGGGTTCCACAGGTGTACAGCAATCTTTAAGTCATACCACATATTCTCAATTGGATTGAGGTCTGGGCTTTGACTATGCCATTCCAAGACATTTAAATGTTTCCCTTAAACCACTCAAGGTGTTTAGCAGTATGTTAGGGTCATTGTCTTGGAAGGGAACCCCCCAGTAAATCCCTGGAAGAGTGAAACAGGTTTCCTCAAGAAATTCCCTGTATTTAGCGCCATCCATCATTCCTTCAATTCTGACCAGTTCCAGTCCTGGGATGAAAAACATTGGGGTGATGAGAGGTGTTGGGTTTGCACCAGACATAGCGTTTTCTTGATGGACAAAAAGCCAATGGTTTTTTTTGGCCACTCTTCCGGAAAGCCCAGCTCTGTGGAGTGTATGGCTTAAAGTGGTTATGGAAGATACAACGCGTGGAGCTTTGCAGCTCCTTCAGGATTATTTTGGTTATTTGTTGCCCTCTGGTTAATGCCCTCTTGCCTGGTCGTGAGTTTTGTGGGCGGCCCTACCTTGGCAGGTTTGTTGTGGTGTCACCTACCTTGGCAGGTTTGTTGTGGTGATATATTCTTTCATTTTTAAAAAAAATGGTGTCGTGGGATGTTCAAAGTTTCGATATTTTTTTATAACCAACCCGATCGTACTCTCCACAACTTTGTCCCTGACCTGTTTGGGGAGCTCCTTGGTCTTCATGGTGCGCTTGTTGCGCTGTGCCCCTTGTTTATTGGTGTTGCAGACTCTGGGGCCTTTAGAACAGGGGTATATATATGAGATATGTGACAGATATGTGACACTTAGATTGCACACAGGTGGACTTTATTTAACTAATTATGTGACTTCTGAAGGAATTGGTTGCACCAGATTTATTAGGACTTCATAGCAAAGGGGGGGAATAATGTGCACGAACACTTTTCATAATTTATTTTTTGGAATTTTTTGAAACAAGTTATTAAGTTTTTATTTACTTCACCAATTTGGACTATTTTGTGTATGTCATTAGATGAAATCCAAATAAAAAAATCTATTTAAATTACATGTTGTAATGCAACAAAATAGGAAAAACGCCAAGGGGGAAATATTTATAAGGCACTGTATCTTCCATCCTGGACCTATTAATAGATACAAAAAGAGGTTTACCCAGGAAATGAATATTAGTATTCTTGGTAATCTATGCCTTATGTGTACAAAACCAGAACATTCTAATTTCTCCCGCCGCATCTGTGCATACAATTGATTGCATTTGGGTAGAATAAGATTAAGGTAATGCAAAGGTTCTGCCGATCTGTGGAACATACAGTATACCCTGAAGTAGGAGATAGGAAAGTAAAACGACATTGAACATGCTAAGGTGAATAGCATACAGTAACAGGACATTAAATTGTCGTTAAGGGGAATAATACAGTAATAGGACATTGAACAGTGTAAGGGGAATAGCATACAGTAACAGGACATTGAACAGTAAGGTAATACATACAGTAACAAAACATAAACAGTCTATGGGGAAAAAAGAGTCAGCTGTTTGTGTAATATATAGGATATTATGGGTGTATACACTGTGTATATATAGTGGTCCAAAATTATTGGAACCCTTGATAAAGATGAGCAAAAAAACAATAAAATAAATCATAAAATATGAGATATTACGTGACAATTTTTTTTTTTTTATGGTATTATTTTATACTAATTAAATTGCTCAGAGAAATAGATTTTGTTTAACAAGAACCGTGATTTATACAAACAGGCAGGGGTAGTGGCCTGTATAGACTCTGTGAAGTATACTGTAGTAGACGGTATGTAATGTAAGCAGCAATGTCTACAGTGTATCCGTCCGCCTTAACCTAACACAGCGATGTCAGTGGCTTGGTAGACTGTGTTGTACGTGGTAAAGCTCACTATAATTAAACCGGATAAACAGAGATTACACTGAGTATTAAAACATTAGGAACACATTCCTAATATTGAGTTGCAGCCCATTTCCCTGAGAATAGCCTCAATTCTTCGGGGCATGGACTTGAGGTGTCAAAGCCACAGGGATGTGGGGTGTTGACTCCAATGCTTCCCATAGTTGTGTCAAGTTGGCTGGATGTTTTGGGTGGTGGAACATTTTGATACACACGGAAACTGTTGAGCATGAAAAATCAGCAGCGTTGCACATTAAACCGTTCACCTGGCACCTACTACATACCGCTCAAAGGACTTAAATATTTTGTCTTGCCCATTCCACCCTCTGAATGGCCACATACACAATCCATGTCTCAATTGTCTCAAGGCTTAAAAATCCTTATTTAACCTGTCTCCTCCCCTTCATCTACACTGATTGAAGTGGATTAACAAGTGACATCAATAAGGGATCATAGAGTTACATGGATTCAAAGTCAGAGAGTCAGTTTTGTACACTAGCTTGGCTCAACTTGGCTATGAAAGCAAAGAATATGATAATTTAATGTATAAGGTTGGGCAATAATGGTGCATGAATAACAGGCCAGCTAAGTATTTTTTGGTTGGCTCAGTTCAGTAGGTGTTAAAAGCAGAAAAGGATGTTAGCTCCAAAGGTAACCTGACTGACCAGGAATCAGGGGAGAGCAATCACCTCAGGTCTGATATGACCCTATCACTCCCTAATCAATATTTGGCCTTGTGTGTGATCCCAGTCCCCTATCCCTCATATCACCTACACAGGACAGCACCCCTGGGACCAAATCCCTCGAAATAAGTCCACTTAGGTAACAGGTTAATGCAATAGCCCCTGAGCAGGGGGAACGGTCAAAACATATGGTAACTGACCTCAGCCTATACATTACACAACAACTACTACTAAGGTCGTAACCTCATTCCACACAGCCCCAATTCATTTCAATGCATAACATGTGTATAAGCAGAGACCACATACAGGGGTGTAGAATCAGATTAAATCAGTGCAGTGGGTAAACATGTGTAATGAAAGACAGACAAAGCAGAATGGGAAGGGGGAGGTTGTTTGTGCCAGTCCACCTGTAGTCACTGAATGCCTCAACAGAACAGAGTGGAGGTTACTTTCCTCGTGCTGTTCAAATGCCAGTGGAAACGCCTAGGCAGACGCTACTGGCTAGTAGCGGCTGCGAGTAATTTTGGGCCACACAAAGTAGCTTAATAGAGTGATAGTTGATAGTAATGTATAAACATTAGAAATGGCCGAGGTCTTGAGACTGGTGAATTGAATTTGGGAATTGATTGAATGGGGCCACCTCATTGGCCTACATACGTATTTATATTGTACTTAGGGGCTTAATGCCAATGACACTGATCTGATGGGACTGACATAAGCTTTTATATCGTAGGGCTGTTATGGAGGTATTTGGAAAAGAGGGAGAGGGAGGGGAAAAAATAAAAAGAATAGAATAGAAGAGAAACGAGGACGCTGGAACGGACGGAATTTAAGTATTTTTACTGACGCCGCTGAATGAATAGGAGTGGGGCTCGAGAGGAACGAGGCTGAGAAAGCCAGGGTGGAAACTAAAAGAGGTTTTGGACAAATTTCGGAGAAACGTTCTTTGCTAATACACGCTGCCCGACTTGAGCGGGGAGAGAAAGTATGCTATACTGCCAATGTTTATTCACTTGACCTAGAAACCACATCACTGCAGTCCTTGATGGCACACACTGCATAGGTGCATACCCAGTGTTATAGAAGTATTTATGATTTCCTGACTCACTACCTGTGTAGTGCAATAGTCGAAAGTATCAGGCTAAGTAAACATGTTATAAGGTAAGTAAAAAGTATCAGGCTAAGTAAACAAGAAAACAAGAAAAAATTAGTTATTGTTTGCTCAGAGATTGACATACTTTCAGAGATTAAGGTTGTAGATTAGGAACACATTCAAATGACTATGGGTTATAATCTGTATTGAAGGGAATAACAGAGCTCTAATGACCCACAATCCTGAGGTTATGAGGTTATGAGCCCATTCTTAAAACACAGGCCTACACAAATTGCATGGCAGAACATATAGCATGAACATATAGCATGAACATATAGCATGCTATCTGCCCAATTGGCAGTCGGTAGGTGTATTATGTCAAATGTAATTAATCTATGGATGAGGCAGAGAGAGAGTAAGTTAACAAGTTACTGAGAAGATATCATGGCAAAAATACAGGTTATGGATCAGGGTCTTTGAACTTGACCATTACAAAACAACGTTTACTGCCATGTTTGTACAAGTGCCTTTCTGTAAGCAGGAAGTAAACAGGAAGTCAGATTAGACCCGTATGCTGCCCATCTGGCCATTAACATGCATTAGAGAGATCCTAAATCCATTTAGCTAATAGCAAACAGGTTTTGTATAATGTGCTACACTCAAGTTATCTCTAAGCATCCATTCATTCATACAAGTGTATCATTAACTGATTGATCTTCCGAAAGCTGAAAGAGGACAGTTGGATTTCTATGATGAGACTAATAAGAAGACAATAATTTACTTTTGAAGTCACTTTGATTTGGTATTAAAAAGAGCAATTAACTTGCACAACAGTTGATTTAACCAGTTCATATTATTTGCTTATGCTGTGTGGCCCCAGGACAGCAAAACAATTAGACCCAACCCAATCATGAGAAAACAAAAAGATAATTACTTGACACATTGGAAAGAATTGACTAAAAACAGTGAAACTAGAATGCTATTTGGCCTAAACAGAGAGTACACAGTGGCAGAATACCTGAACCCTGTGACTGACCCAAAATTAAGGAAATTTTGACTATGTACAGACTCAGTGAGCATAGCTCGCATTGAGAAAGGGAGAAGACTGCAAGAGAAGACAATGGAACTGAGCTGCACTTCTAACCCCTGCCAAATGATGACCATATTAGAGACACATATTTCCCTCAGATTACATAGACCCACAAAGAATTCGAAAACAAATCCAATTTTGATAAACTCCCATATCTATTGGGGGAAATAACAGTGTGCAATCACATCAGCAAGATTTTGTGACCTGTTGCCACAAGAAAAGAACCAGTGAAGAACAAACACTGTATATAGACATAATATTATATTTGAAATGTCTTTATTTTTTGGAACTTTTGTGAGTGTAATGTTTATGTAAAAAAATGTTTTGTTTATTTCACATTTGTTTATGATCTATTTCACTTGCTTTTGGCAATGTATAGTGAGGGAAAAAAGATTGATCCCCTGGATTTTTAGAGGTCGACTGACAAAAGAAATGATGAGTTATAATTTTAATGGTAGGTTTATTTGAACAGTGAGAGACAGAATAACAACAACAAAATCCAGAAAAACAAATGTAAAAAATGTTATAAATTGATTTGCATTTTAATTAGGGAAATAAGTATTTGACCCTCTCAATCAGAAAGATTTCTGGGTTTTCAGGTGTCTTTTATACAGGTAAAGTGAGATTAGGAGCACACTCTAAAGATAATTCAGCTTGTTACCTGTATAAAAGACACCTGTCCACAGAAGCAATCAATCAATCAGATTCCAAACTCTCCACCATGGCCAAGACCAAAGAGCTCTCCAAGGATGTCAGGGACAAGATTGTAGACCCACACAAGGCTGGAATGGGCTACAAGACCATCGCCAAGCAGCTTGGTGAGAAGGTGACAACAGTGGGTGCGATTATTCGAAAATGGAAGAAACACAAAAGAACTGTAATCCCCGTGGGGCTCATGCAAGATCTAGTAGAGTTGCAATGATCATGAGAACGGTAAGGAATCAGCCCAGAACTACATGGGAGGATCTGGTCAATGATTTAAGAAGCTGGGACCATAGTACAAGAAAACAATTGGTAACACACTAGCCGGAAGGACTGAAATCCTGCAGCTCCTGCAAGGTCCCCCGGCTCAAGAAAGCACATATACATGCCCGTCTGAAGTTTGCCAATAACATCTGGAATGATTCAGAGGAGAACTGGGTGAAAGTGTTGTGGCCAGATGAGACCAAAATGGAGCTTTTGGCATCAACTCAACTCGCCGTGTTTGGAGGAGGAGGAATGTTGCCATGACCCCAAGAACACCATCCCCACCGTAAACATGGAGGTGGGAAACATTATGCTTTGGGGGGTGTTTTTCTGCTAGGGGACAGGACAACCACATCAAAAGGAGATGGAGGATGACGCAAATCTTGGGTGAGAACCCCCCTCAGCAGGGCATTGAAAATGGGTGGGATGGGTATTCCAGCATGACAATGACCTGAAAACACACGGCCAAGGCAACAAAGGAGTGGCTCAAGAAGAAGCACAAAGGTCCTGGAATGGCCTAGCAGTTAGACCTAATCCATAGAAAATGTGGAGGGAGCTGAAGGTTCGAGTTGCCAAATGTCAGGCTCGAAACCTAATGACTTGGAGAAGATCTGCAAAGAGGAGTGGGACAAAATCCCCCCTGAGATGTGTGCAAACCTGGTGGACAACTACAAGAAACATCGACCCCTGTGATTGCCAACAAGGGTTTGCACCAAGTAATAAGTCATGTTTTGCAGAGGGGTCAAATACTTATTTCCCTCATTAAAATGCAACTCAATTTAGAACATTTTTGACATGGGATTTTTTGTTGTTAATCTGTTCTCACTGTTCAAATAAACCTACCATTAAAATATAGACTGGTATTTCTTGTCAGTGGGCAAACGTAAAAATCAGCAGGGGATTAAATACTTTTTTCCTCACTGTAAACATATGTTCCTATACCAATAAAGCCCCTTAAATTTGAAATTGAAATTGAAAGAGAATGTAAGAGAGAGACTAAGAGGAGAGAGAGAGAGAGAGAGAGAGAGAGAGAGAGAGAGAGAGAGAGAGAGGAAGGAAGAGAAAGCAAAGTTTCCTCTACAACGGAACCTTGGGTGCATCATTAACGCACACTCAAGGAGGACTAGCGCTGTCGGCCACCCACTTTATTCTGCTAAGCACTCCAATTGATTTCAGTAGGGCCAGAGTTAGATTGGATTGAATCGTTTTTAAGGGCAAAAAAGAAAGACCCAAAGGAAATACTGTTGGTATTGTTTGGGGGTCTACATTGATACTAACACTAAATGGCAGATAATAGTGTTAGTGTAGGGCTCAACAGTGTTTGTCACAGGGGGAGAGGTCACTGTTACACATTCCTGCGATAGTATCAGCACCCACAACCCTGAGCTGCACACTCCCCCCCATCCCCCATGATTGAGAGTCTAGGGGGTACCATAAACCTGCCTCTCAAACTCCCCCTGACCGTGCCCTGATAGGTTGCTAGGGAGTGTTACTAGGGGGGCGGACATCGGCATCCTCTTGACTCTGCAGGTCACACAATACATTAGTCTCTCAAGCAGTGGCAGAGAGCAACATCTCTGTCTCTGCCAATCAACAACTGGACTCAATAACATCTTTCTGGGCTGGTGGGTTGTGACATTTGTATATTGTCCTCTCACAGTTAGTTGTTATATGTTGTACGCTGCCTTTGTGATAGGGATTGTAATATGTACAGGTAGCATATACATTGTCACACAGTCCTTCCCTTGTTAATAACCTTGTTGCAATACGTGCTATCAGTTATAGTATTGTGTAAAGTGTACTCATTGCCTCGTTTTTCCTGTTTAAAAACCACTACCATTCCACTACCTTTCAATTATCAGTGATAAGTATTTCTCAGTGTGTTTAAATAAAGTTGGTATGTTAACTCTTGGGCTGCTATCGCCTCTGGGGGCGGAGTCACAAACCAGTAAAATACGGAGAGGGTACCCTCCTTCATCCACAGATAATGATTGACATGGTATAACTTTGCATCTAAATTCACTACTCTTCTGCTGTTCACCTTCACTTCTCCTGGGGGCTTTTAGATGCATGTGGAGGGGTACACTTTCCTAGAGAATTGGGATTTAGGCTAACTACTTGTTTCTGCCATGGTTAAGGAAGTGACGTTTCAGTACAAACTGTATCCAAGCCAGCATTCCCAACCAATTAAATCAGCAGTGATGTATTGTTAAATGATGGGACAAGCTAGACAGACGGATTAATTTATCGCCCCCTGTTTGCCGTTAATAACAACTGATGGTATACAAAAAAAAAACAGGATTCAAAATGGAACTCTGCACAACATCCTGACTCAGAAGGGGGAAACTGCCTTCAGGAGAAACAGGATGCAGTTATGTGAATTACCTACAGTCATAAGTATACTGGTATTTTGCTAAATTAACAATAAATTGTTAAACGGCATGCCAAAACCTATAGCATATTTTACCCAAAACCAGAACACAGGAAGAGGGCTTTGTCATATATTAAGAGTCGAATTGGCTGGCCACCAGAAGAAAAAAAAAAATCTTAGTGTATGTTTGACAGACAGAAGGAACTAAGAGACGAGGGAGGAGGAGGAGGAGGGAGGAAACAGCTGAAGAAAGATGTGGTGTTTACAAGACCTTGTAGAGTACAGAAGGGGGAGGCAAAGGCCCTGTAGCGCTACACTAAAACCAGTGGTTAAAATGGATCCTATCCTAATAGTGACTATTTAGTGAATAGGGTGCATTTCAGATGCAGCCCCACAGAGGAGGACAAAGGATTACAGGGGGAGTGTGCCACTTGCACCACCGAATAGCTAGCTTCGCGAGGCACGACTGGAAAGACGCTTCATGAGGGTGGTACGGTGCTAGCAAAGCAGAGGTTTGGGTTCGAGCCTCAGTGTGAGCGAATCAGGAGGAAGGGTACTCGCTAGAGAAAGTTATACCAGGACATGAGGGGGAATTCAAAGAGAGGTAGGGAGGTTAGATTTACTGTATGTTTAATTGGAGTACAAATGAGGGGGGTAGGGTCAATTCCATTTAAATTTAGAAAGTAAGCCAAATTGGAAATTTCAGTGTATTTTTGAATTGAAATGAATTGACTCCCAACCCTGAAAAAACAGAATATTTTTTGGGTTTTTGTGTTGGGAGAAGATGTGTTAGCAGAGGGGAAAGGGGTTTGGAAACAAAGGCAGTTTGATGAGTGGGGGATTATAGTTTAAAATATATAATCAAAAAAATTTTTTTCATCTTCCGACAGCCAGTTGTGATTTATTTAAAACGGTGCTGAAGTGAAGCTTCAGATACACTTCAGAAGATATCTAACTACATCGCAACAGAGAGTCCTGGGCCTGTATTCACAAAAACTTCTCAGAGTATGAGTGCTAATTATGATTAGTTTGGGTCTAGGATCATGGACGGGGGACTTGATCCTAGATCAGCACTCTCCGACACTATGAATATGGGCCCTGAATGCACGTCTGGCACCTATTTAGTTAAAGTTTTGTGGTATTGATGTTGTGGGTAGCAAGCCACCGAGTCGGAGTGATGAATGTACCAAGCGAAACCAATACGACGGGTAGTGGTTGCCCAAAGACAACAGATTATATATACATTGCTGGGCAGTTTATTAGTAGAAGTAGACTGTGACGCTTAATGTGTGTGTAGAGACCGGAGGTGATAAATGGAAAATATGACCTATTGGTTTCTAAAGACTAGCAGCGGTAAACCAGCAAAGGAGTGTGTGTGTGTACCTCCTCTGGGATTAACTGTAACCAGAGGTGTGTGTGTGTGTATGTGTGTTTTGGGCCGGGATATCCCAGCACAGGGCACTACTTACACTATAACACCATGTTTTGACAAGCTTTCTTGTAAAAGTCGCTAAGGACAGCAGACCCCAAGGGCAAAATACACAGAGAGAGAGGGGGGAAGAGTAGAACCCCCAAAGGCTGTCAATGTGATATGGTGTAAAAACAGCACTATGTAGGATAGAGCACAGGGCCCATGTTCATAAAGCCTCTTAGGAGTGTGATTAAGATAGACCCCGTCATATAATCCTAATCATTATGATCTTAAAGGAAACGATAGATCAGACATACTGGGTGTGAGGTAGAGCAGATGGGAGATTGGATATCCCTCGTGGTACTCCAACCCTTAGTATTGTATTTCTAGCTCTCAGTAAACCAATTATGCTTTATTTTCCATTAACAACAGCAAACAGGGTTTACAAATAAAATGGAATAGATAAATGCCACGGCTACAAGCAGCTTCCGGGATAAAGCCCTGTCTTTATAGGAAATCCTTGTCGCCGTAGAAATCCCCACGTCTCCATTTAAGCACTCCCAAAAATGAATCTCACTTGAGACTAAACCTAGCCCACAAAGAGTAATTAAAGAGGAGAAATAGATGACTGACTGACTGATGACTGAGACTGACTGACCGGGTAGTGAAGATTTAGATTTTAGGAAGAGATATATCATAGATCTAAAGGCGTCTCAGCTCCTGTAAAAATGATACAATTTCACTTCCCACTTAAAAAAAGAAACCCCAACACACCTTCCAAATAAAGCAAAAAATTCCACCTCCCTCCATGCCTGAGATCAGCCTCTCCCATCATTCCTAAATATTTATGAGTGAACTCAGAGGGATGTCATGTATTTATCCTAATCCTCAGTTTTATAACTCCAACAATGAGACGTACTGTGTGCAGAAGACAGCAGCAAAAAGAGGGGGATGAATTGACAGTATTTCCTTGGGATGGAAAAATAGTGGGAGATATTCCGAGGCCAGGAATATTTGAGCGGGGCAGCGTCTATTTGAACTGGGGGGTCTGAGCTGCAAAAGCCGGGGTGGGATGATTCATTAAAAGGGAGAGGATAGGAATTATGATGTGGTGCTTTGGATAAGCTGGGGAGAGAGAAGAGAGAGAGGAGAGAGAGAGAGAGAGAGGGAAGGGGTCAGATGAGGGGAGAGGAGAGGAGGGAGCTGGAGAAGGAGGAGAAAGGGACAGAGATGGAGGTAGAGAGAGAGAGAGAGAGAGAGAGAGAGAGAGAGAGAGAGAGAGAGAGAGAGAGAGAGAGAGAGAGAGGAGAGAGAGAGAGAGAGAGAGAGAGAGCGAGAAGGGAGGAGGAGGAGGAGGAGGAGAGGAGGAGGAGGAGGAGGAGGAGGAGGAAGAGGAAGAGGAGAGAAGACGAGAGAGGGAAATGACAGAACTGTTTGGGGGTACATAACGACTGCTGGTGAGCTAGGCTACTCTCATTTAGCTGATTGTAGCAATATTTTATGAGCAGGATTGAAGGTGTAATACTGGTGCAAGCATAGGATGTAAACACCACCACAACACTGTCTGCTGGTAGATGTACTGTAGCTAGCTTCACCTTGGTCATGGCCCTCTCCAGCCCCCCAAATGAACCTGTTAATCCCATACAGAAGTGCTCTCTCTCTCTCTCCCCCCCCCCCCCCCCCCCCCCCCCCCCCCCCCTCTCTCAACCCTACTGTACGCCTGCCTGCTGACATCACAGGAAATGGCGGTCAAGGTGACATGGGCGCCCGGCTGAAAGGGCACAGCTCTCACGCCACTGCAAATAATTTTTCACCTTATTAAATATACATCAGTAGACGGGTCGGGGTCATATCTGAGGTAGATAGCTCTCACCTGAGCCAAGGTTACTGTGATTGATGTTATTTCTAACCTCCTGTTTTGAACGGCTGATTGGTTTTTAGTTTTAGGGCTTTGCCCTCCCGGCCGAATGGTGGCCTGTGTGGAAGGACAGCAGGGAGAGAGAGGGATGGGTAGAGGGGTGTGTTTTTGAGGGGGGAGGGAGTAGAGGGCAGGGAGTGTGTTCTTGGAAAGCATCCTGATTTTGAAGCATCTCTGACTGGCTAACTGCACATGGCCCTACACGCACAGTACCAGTAAAAGTTTGGACACACATATTAGGTTTTTATTTGTACTATTTAATGTAGAATAATAGTGAAGACATCAAAACTATGAAATAAAAATGGAATCATGTAGTAACCAGAAAAGTGTTAAACAAATCAAGATATATTTATATTTGAGATTCTTCAAATAGCCACCCTTTGCCTTGATGACAGCTTTGCACACTCTTGGCATTCTCAACCAGCTTCACCTGGAATGTTTTCCAACAGTCTTGAAGGAGTTCCCACATATGCTGAGCACTTGTTGGCTGCTTTTCCTTCACTAGGTGGTCTGATCATCCCAAACCATCTCAATTGGGTTGAGGTCGGGATCGTGGAGGCCAGGTATCTGGATGCAGCACTCCATCACCTCTCCTTTTGGTCAAAAAGCCCTTACACAGCCTGGAGGTGTGTTGGGTATTGTCCTGTTGAAAAACAAATGATAGTCCCACTAAGCCCAAACCAGATGGGATGGCGTATCGCTGCAGAATGCTGTGGTAGCCATGCTGGTTAAGTGTGCCTTGAATTCTAAATAAATCACAGACAGTGTCACCAGCAAAGCACCCCCCACACCATAACACCTCCTCCGCCATGCTTTACGGTGGGAAATACACATGCAGAGATCATCCGTTCAACAACACCGCGTCTCACAAAGACACAGCGGTTGGAACCAAAAATCTCAAATTTGGACTCCAGACCAAAGGACAAATTTCCATTGCTCGTGTCCAATGTCCAATGTCCATTGCTTGTGTTTCTTGGCCCAAGCAGGTCTCTTCTTATTATTGGTGTCCTTTAGTAGTGGTTTCTTTGTAGCAATTCAATCATGAAGAACTGATTCACACAGTCCCCTCTGAACAGTTGATGTTGAGATGTGTCTGTTACTTTTATTTGGGCTGCAATTTCTGAGGCTGGTAACTCTAATGAACTTATCCTCTGCAGCAGAGGTAACTCTGGGTCTTCCATTCCTGTCCTCAAGAGAGAGACAGTTTCATCATAGCGCCGATGGTTTTTGCGACTGCACTTGAAGAAACGTACAAAGTTCTTGAAATGTTCGTATTGGCTGACCTTCATGTCTTAAAGTAATGATGGACTGTTGTTTCTCTTGCTTATTTGAGCTGTTCTTGCCATAATATGGACTTGGTCTTTACCAAATAGGGCTATCTTCTATATACCCCCCAGCCACCCTTTGCCTTGATGACAGCTTTGCATTCTCTTAACCAGCTTCATGAGGTAGTCACCTGGAATGCTTTTCCAATAGTCTTGAAGGAGTTCCCACATATGCTGAGCACTTGTTGGCTGCTTTTCCTTCACTCTGCGGTCCAACTTTTGACTGGTACTGTACATCTCTCTCTCTCTCTCTCCTCTCTCTCTCTCTCTCTCTCTCTCTCTCTCTCTCTCTCTCTCTCCCTCTCTCTCTCTCTCTCTCTCTCTCTCTCTCTCTCTCTCTCTCTAATTTAAGGGGCTTTATTGGCATGGGAAACATATGTTTACAATGCCAAGGCAAGTGAAATAGACAATAAACAAAAAGTGAAATAAACAATAAAAATTAACAGTAAACATTACACTCATAAAAGTTCCAAAAGAATAAAGACATTTCAAATGTCATATTATGTCTATATACAGTGTTGTAACGATGTGTCTCTCTTTCTCTCTCTCATGTTGTGATGTGGTGTGTGAAAGAAACCCAACCAAAATGATTGGGGCAAAGAGAGTCTGTGTGGTACAGCCGGTTTGGGGTGCTCAATCCAGAGACTTTGATGGTGAATCGTTGTATTCCACACTGTTACCGTCCAAATCGACTATCTGTGCATTTGAATAGTCTCCTCCCACTACGGTTTCTCTGTCTTCAATGCTCCTTGTTGTGCAACCGCCCGTGACATTTGTCTTCGTATTTTTGAATAACACATTCCAAATTGTGTGTGTAGAACTGGTTTAAACAAGAAGCATCTTACAACTTTAATGGGACGCAGCTGATTATTTTTTTTTATTCGCTTCTTCTTCTCATGCGATGACTGACCCCATTATTATTGTTCTGATTAGAATCAGACGTTTCATAAGGACATTAATATCATCCACAGGAGGCTGCTGAGGGGGAGGACGGCTCGATAATAATGGCTGGAATGGAGTGAATGGAATGGTATCAAACATATGGTTTCCATGTGTTTGATACCATTCCATTCATTCCCATTCCAGCCATTACTATGACCCTGTCCTTCCCAATTAAGATGCCACCAGCACCGTGATATCATCTGAGTTTGAGGATTAAACATCATATAGCACTGCTGGGATTGTGAAAAAATCTTTATTAAATGCATTATGTTCCCTGGATCGTCTATTATTGTCTATTTTAGGCTTTTCTTTATTACGGTTTAGTTTTCACTGGGACGTGATTGCAGCGCGCTAGAACAGGTGTGGTATTGTTCGTCCAATGGCCATATGTGCCAGTAATCCGCTGACGTGGACAAATTTGAAAAAGGTCATTGGGCAAGGACACATTTAGCTTTAGCAGAACCGTGTAGTGTGTGTGTTTGTGTATGTGTGTGTGTGCGGTCCTAATGCGCTTGTTCCTTAACATTTTGTAGCACATCTGTGTAGGATTCTTTGTACTACTGTGGTGGGTCAGAATCTCAAAGTAGACTTTTCAGAAAAATTGTTGCTTTATAATGAGTATTGCCATGGGTTAAGCCAGTCAAATGCAATTTAAAATCAGTGTTTCTCCTAGGGGTTTTTTCATCTGCAGTGGCAAAGTTAGTGGATGTGGTCTTCCTGGGGCATACATCTATATTATATATACAGTACTAGTCAAAAGTTTGGACACACCTACTCATTCCAGGGGTTTCTTTAATTTTACTATTTTCTACATTGTAGAATAATAGTGAAGACATCAAAACTATGAAATAACACATATGGAATCATGTAGTAACCAAAAAGGTTAAATAAATCAAAATATACATTTACATTTACATTTTAGTCATTTAGCAGACGCTCTTATCCAGAGCGACTTACAGGAGCAATTAGGTTAAGTGCCTTGCTCAAGGGCACATTAACGTCCATTTAGCAGACGCTCTTAGCCAGAGCGACTCACAAATTGGTGCGTTCACCCTATAGCCAGTGGGATAACCACTTTACAATTGGGGGGGGTAGAAGGATTCCTTTATCCTATCCCAGGTATTCCTTAAAGAGGTGGGGTTTCAAATGTCTCCGGAAGGTGGTGAGTGACTCCGCTGTCCTGGCGTCGTGAGGAGCTTGTTCCACCATTGGGGTGCCAGGGCAGCGAACAGTTTTGACTGGGCTGAGCGGGAACCATGCTTCCGCAGAGGAAGGGAGCCAGCAGGCCAGAGGTGGATGAGCGCAATGCCCTCGCTTGGGTGTAGGGACTGATCAGAGCCTGAAGGTACAGAGGTGCCATTCCCTCACTGCTCCATAGGCAAGCACCATGGTCTTGTAGCGGATGCGTAGCTTCAACTGGAAGCCAGTGGAGGTGCGGAGGAGGGGGTGACGGAGAGAACTTGGGAAGGTTGAACACCAGACGGGCTGCGGCATTCTGGATGAGTTGTAGGGGTTTAATGGCACAGGCAGGGAGGCCAGCCAACAGCGAGTTGCAGTAGTCCAGACGGGAGATGACAAGTGCCTGGATTAGGACCTGTGCCGCTTCCGTGTAAGGCAGGGTCGTACTCTCCGAATGTTGTAGAGCATGAACCTGCAGGAGCGGGTCACCGCCGTGATGTGGGCGGAGAACGACAGGGTGTTGTCCAGGGTCACGCCTAGGCTCTTCGCACTCTGGGAGGAGGACACAGCGGAGTTGTCAACCGTGATGGCGAGATCATGGAACGGGCAGTCCTTCCCCGGGAGGAAGAGCAGCTCCGTCTTGCCAGGGTTCAGCTTGAGGTGGTGATCCGTCATCCATACTGATATGTCTGCCAGACATGCAGAGATGCGATTCGCCACCTGGTTATCAGAAGGGGGAAAGGAGAAGATTAGTTGTGTATCGTCAGCGTAGCAATGATAGGAGAGACCATGTGAGGATATGACAGAGCCAAGTGACTTGGTGTATAGGGAGAAAAGGAGAGGGCCTAGAACTGAGCCTTGGGGGACACCAGTGGTGAGAGCACGTGGTGCGGAGACAGCTTTCGCCACGCCACTTGGTAGGAGCGACCGGTCAGGTAGGACGCAATCTAGGAGTGAGCCGCGCCGGAGATGCCCAGCTCGGAGAGGGTGGAGAGGAGGATCTGATGGTTCACAGTGTCAAAGGCAGCAGACAGGTCTAGAAGGACAAGAGCAGAGGAGAGAGAGTTAGCTTTAGCAGTGCAGGAGAGTCTCCGTGACACAGAGAAGAGCAGTCTCAGTTGAATGACCAGTCCTGAAACCTGATTGGTTTGGATCAAGAAGGTCATTCTGAGAGAGATAGCAGGAGAGTTGGCTAAAGACGGCACGCCAATAGTTTTTGGAAAGAAAAGAAAGAAGGGATACTGGTCTGTAGTTGTTGACATCAGTGGGGTCGAGTGTTGGTTTTTTGAGAAGGGGAGCAACTCTCGCTCTCTTGAAGACGGAAGGGACATGGCCAGCGGTCAAGGATGAGTTGATCAGCGAGGTGAGGTAGGGGAGAAGGTCACCGGAGATGGTCTGGAGAAGGGGAGGAGGGGATGGGGTCAAGCGGGCAGGTTGTTGGGCGGCCTGCAGTCACAAGTCGCAGGATTTTATCTGGAGAGAGAGGGGAGAAAGAAGTCAAAGCATAGGGTAGGGCAGTGTGAGCAGGACCAGCAGTGTCATTAGGACTTAACAAACGAGGATCGGATGTCGTCAACTTTTTTTCAAAGTGGTTGACGAAGTCATCCACAGAGAGAGGAGGGGGGGGAGGATTCAGGAGGGAGGAAAATGTGGCAAAGAGCTTCCTAGGGTTAGAGGCAGATGCTTGGAATTTAGAGTGGTAGAAGGTGGCCTTAGCAGCAGAAACAGATGAAGAAAATGTAGAGAGGAGGGAGTGAAAAGATGCCAGGTCGGCAGGGAGTTTAGTTTTTTCCATTTCGCTCCGCTGCCCGGAGCTCTGTTCTGTGAGCTCGCAGTGAGTCATCAAGCCACGGAGCTGGAGGGGGAGGACCGAGCCGGCCGGGAGGATAGGGGACACAGAGAGTCAAAGGATGCAGAAAGGGAGGAGAGGAGGGTTGAGGAGGCAGAATCAGGAGATTGGAGGGAGAAGGATTGAGCAGAGGGAAGAGATGATAGGATGGAAGAGGAGAGAGTAGTGGAGAGAGAGAGCGAAGGTTGGGGCGGCGCATTACCATCTGTGTAGGGGCAGAGTGAGTAGTGTGGGAGGAGAGCGAGAGAGAAAAGGAAACAAAGTAGTGGTCGGAGACATGGAGGGGAGTTGCAGTGAGATTAGTAGAGGAGCAGCATCTAGTGAAGATGAGGTCAAGCGTATTGCCTGCCTTGTGAGTAGGGGGGACGGTGAGAGGGTGAGGTCAAAAGAGGAGAGGAGGGAAAGAAGGAGGCAGAGAGAAATGAGTCAAATGTGGACATAGGGAGGTTGAAATCCCCCAAAACTGTGAGGGGTGAGCCATCCTCAGGAAAGGAACTTATCAAGGCGTCAAGCTCATTGATGAACTCTCCAAGGGAACCTGGAGGGCGATAGATGACAAGGATATTAAGCTTAAATGGGCTAGTGACTGTGATAGCATGGAATTCAAATGAGGAGATAGAAAGATGGGTTAGGGGGAAAAATTGAGAATGTCCACTTGGGAGAGATGAGGATTCTGTACCACCACCCCTCTGACCAGATGCTCTCGGGTATGCGAGAACACATGGTCAGACGAGGAGAGAGCAGTAGGAGTAGCAGTGTTTTCAGTGGTGATCCATGTTTCCGACAGCGCCAGGAAGTCGAGGGACTGGAGATTGGCATAGGCTGGGATGAAGTCAGCTTTGTTGGCAGCAGAACGGCAGTTCCAGAGGCTGCCTGCGACCTGAACTCCAGGTGAGGGGTGCGGGCAGGGACCACCAGGTTAGAGAGGCAGCAGCCGGCGGTGTGGTGCGTTTGTGTAGCCTGTGCAGAGAGGAGAGAACAGGGATAGGCAGAGGCATAGTTGACAGGCTGTAGCAAATGGCTACAAAAATGCAGAGAGGAGATCGGAATGAAATGAGCTAAGCATCTGGGAGAGGAGAGAGCAGGGCCTCCCTCACCAAAAAACTTCTACCTCAGAAACTAAAATTGTTTCACTGAACCACCCGAACAAAAACTCTCCCAACTTCCACCTTTAGAAATCAGAATTGTTGTGAACCACAGCGGTTCAATGTTTAAAGGAATAGACTCAACCCACTTTATTCAGCTAGCTAACTATGACACCATAGCTAACTAGCATGCTAGCATCCAATAAAACACAGTTTAACACACAGTTTAGCACCAACACTTGGTCACAACAAACCACCAATAGTGTGTTAACTAGCTAACTAGCATGCTAGCATCCAGTAACACACAGTTTAGCACAAACACTTGGTCACAACAAACCACCAATAGTGTGATAACACACTAAACAGATCATTCGTGTGTGCAAGTTCCTTCATGACGCAGCAATGATTCAACGTTGGCTAGCTAGGACAAGTATATTGTATTTAGCTACTACAGTACAGTTAGCTGGTCGTGGTTGGTAGCTAGCATTGGCCACTGTTTTGACTTTGTTTGAAGAACGGCTAGCTAGCTAGCGGCTACACCCGCACACAATGGCTACTGTGTTGACTCTGACTCTGTTCGAAAAACGGCTAGTTAGCTCGCCGTGCTACAGCGGCACGGCCGAAGACACTGCCAACCTGCGTAACTACCCACAACAACCCACGATACCTAGCTGTGACGCCGTAGCTAACTAGCAAGCTAGCATCCATTAACACACAATTTAGCACCAATACTTGGTTACAACAAGCTGCCAAGAGTGTGTTAGCACACTAAACCTGCAGTAACTACCCACAACAACCCACGATACCTAGCTATGACGCCGTAGCTAACTAGCAAGCTAGCATCCATTAACACACAATTTAGCACCAATACTTGGTTACAACAAACTGCCAAGAGTGTGTTAGCACACTAAACAGATAATTCATGTCCGTGTCTAGTTCCTTTCATAACGCATAACGCAGCAAAAAATTAAACGTTGGGTAGCAGCACATTAACATTGGAAACAGCTCTCCACCGTTGCTAATCGTTACCAGTAGCTACCCGCTAGCTAGCCTCGTGCTTCGATACTAACCTACAATTACCTACGGAAACCTACAATAACAACAATACTAACCTATGATAAATACAATACCTAACTACAACTAACTACCTACCTACGATCTAATACATGGTTAAGCTTTTACTTTACTCAGCTTTACTCAACACCATATGAGAAGCTTACCTCCTGCTTACCTCCAGCTAGAGAAAATATAGCCACCCTTTGCCTTGATGACAGCTTTGCACACTCTTGGCATTCTCTCAACCAGTTTCATGAGGTAGTCAGAGAGAGAGAGAGAGAGAGAGAGAGAGAGAGAGAGAGAGAGAGAGAGAGAGAGAGAGAGAGAGAGAGAGAGAGAGAGAGAGAGAGAGAGAGAGAGAGAGAGAGAGAGAGAGGCAGAGAGAGGCAGAGAGAGGCAGAGAGAGGCAGAGAGAGGCAGAGAGAGAGAGAGAGAGAGAGAGAGAGAGAGAGAGAGAGAGAGAGGGGGGAGAGATGTACAGTACCAGTCAAAAGTTGGACCGCAGAGTGAAGGAAAAGCAGCCAACAAGTGCTCAGCATATGTGGGAACTCCTTCAAGACTATTGGAAAAGCCTTCCAGGTGACTACCTCATGAAGCTGGTTGAGAGAATGCAAAGCTGTCATCAAGGCAAAGGGTGGCTAGGGGGGGTATATAGAAGATAGCCCTATTTGGTAAAAGACCAAGTCCATATTATGGCAAGAACAGCTCAAATAACAAAGAGAAACGATAGTCCATCATTACTTTAAGACATGAACGTCAGTCAATACGGAACATTTCAAGAACTTTGTAAGTTTCTTCAAGTGCAGCTCGCAAAACCATCGAGCGCTATGATGAAACTGTCTCTCTTGAGGACCACCACAGGAATGGAAGACCCAGAGTTACCTCTGCTGCAGAAGATAAGTTCATTAGAGTTACCAGCCTCAGAAATTGCAGCCCAAATAAATGCTTCACAGAGTTCGAGTCACAGACACATCTCAACATCGACTGTTCAGAGGAGACTGTGTGAATCAGGCCTTCATGGTCGAATTGCTGCAAAGAAACCACTACTAAAAAGGACACCAATAAGAAGAAGAGACCTGCTTGGGCCAAGAAACACGAGCAATGGACATTAGACCGGTGGAAATTTGTCCTTTGGTCTGGAGTCCAAATTTGAGATTTTTGGTTCCAACCACTGTGTCTTTGTGAGAGCGCGGTGTGGGTGAACGGATGATCTCTACATGTATATTTCCCACCGTAAAGCATGGAGGAGGAGGTGTTATGGTGTGGAGGTGCTTTGCTGGTGACACTGTCTGTGATTTATTTAGAATTCAAGGCACACTTAACCAGAATGGCTACCACAGCATTCTGCAGCGATACGCCATCTCTTCTGGTTTGGGCTTAGTGGGACTATCATTTGTTTTTCAACAGGACAATGACCCAACACACCTCCAGGCTGTGTAAGGGCTTTTTGACCAAGAAGGAGAGTGATGGAGTGCTGCATCAGATGACCTGGCCTCCACAATCCCCTGACCTTTACCCAATTGAGATGGTTTGGGATGAGTCGGACCGCATAGTGAAGGAAAAGCAGCCAACAAGTGCTCAGCATATGTGGGAACTCCTTCAAGACTGTTGCAAAAGCATTCCAGGTAAAGCTGGTTGAGAGAATGCCAAGAGTGTGCAAAGCTGTCAACAAGGCAAAGGGTGGCTATTTGAAGAATCTCAAATATAAAATATATTTTGATTTGTTTAACACTTTTTTGTTTACTACATGATTCCATATGTGAAATTCCATAGTTTCATTTTTTGATGTCTTCACTATTATTCTACAATGTGGAAAATAGTAAAAACAAAGAAAAACCCTGAATGAGTAGGTGTGTCCTAACTTTGACTAGTAGTGTATATAAAAACATTTGGGCAGTGGCGGCCACGATGTAGGTGCGCCGCTGCTAAATGCATATAGAGGAAACACCGAGAACCTTGTTTTATTTTATTGACTCAGGTGTAAAAAAAATAATAAAATAAATAAATAAAAAGGGTGTTTGGATTGAGATTTTTTTGGGGGGTAGCCTACAACTAATCCATTATTCTCAGTTGAACCAGGATTAGAGAGTATTATATTACATTTGAGTATTATAGATGTGACCTCCTTATACTCTACCAGCCTTATATGGCTGATTGGAAGTTGTTAATGTGATAACAGATGCTGTGCAGCAACATAGTCCAGGTCAGGCCAGTTGTTAGGCTTGTAGGGGTTTTCACTGCGAAATATGATGAGAGTGAAGATGTCGTCATGCACTATTCTCTCTCAACAAACACAGAGTTGTACAACAAACATAACAAAGTTATCATATAGAGGTATCATATCTCATTTATAAAATACCTGCACATTTGATGGGAGACAGGAGAGCTTCATGCATCACCAGGTCATATGGTATATTCTAAACAGGCCTAAAGAAAAGTTACCAGTTCAGGCAAGGACAGGTACAGTAGCCAACATATAGCATTGTAGCCTGCAGAAACTTACATCTCAGTTGGTGGTCCAGCTATCTAGCTAGCAAGCAGCTAGCTTAATGTTAGCCTAGTGAGCTAGCTAAAACAATAAAACCTTTTAAAATTATATATTTTTGCATATTCATACCTGATATTACACCCAGTCAGTTGATGTGTTGTTATTTTTTGAGGGAGAAATATTCAACACAGCTTAACTGTCAACAAACTCTGAGGGATAGTTGTGCCCGGACTAGTCCATTTTAGAAATGAGTGGACGAAGAGACAAGGTACAAACTCAGAATCATCTTAGAAATACATTGTGAGATTGCTACAGATAATGTTTATTCTTTATAGTCAAATGGTAATTTGTGCATTCTTGAAAATAAACGTAATACATGCAATTTGTTTGCCCCTCTTGTCTATATTTGAAATAGGCCACCCTTTGCAGGAGGATGCATTCTCCATTGCCCAATGCTCTCTTTAAAGACATAGCTGTACCCGAAGTTGGGCATGAATTTAAATATGCAAAAGTTGTGATAACTGCATAAGCAACATTTATATATTAAGATTTTTTTAAACACAGTAAACAATGCATCAATGCATCAATTCCCTGCAGGGATCACATTCATAATACTTCAATGGATGCACTCTCTGTAGGCCTACTGTTGAATTGCTTGGGATAAAAGCGGTCTGCTAAGTGGCATGTATTAAAGTGGAGGTTGGCCCTACATGACACCTTGTTGTGACTGGTGTTAGCAGCTTACAGAGTTTTGCCTGGCCCTAGATGAGGAAATAAGTGTCTGTGGAAAGGGCTTCTTGCTGGGTTCCCGAATGCAGCTATTCCATAGCTGAGCATGTCAGTGATCCAAAACGGCACCCTATTTCCTATGTAGTGCCAAGGGCCCTGGTCAAAAGTAGTGCACAAACGTAGGGAATAGGGTGCCATTTTAGAATTCAGACATAGCCAAATACTATATAAAGCCTGACTGGAAAGCTTCAACAGTGCTAGGCAGAGTAGCTAGCGCTCCCAGTCCTATGCAGAATGTGCTGGCCTAGTGCTAACCACCTGGCAGTGTGCCAGCTAGTGAGGGCCTTGTCCAGCTAACACTCCTGTGCAGTGCTTGCATGCCTTGTGGTTTCTTGTGGTTGCGGTTTCATACTCTGTGACTTTACTGAGACGCTCAACACTTACAGATGTAGGATCTTTAATTTGAGCCAGTTTGCTACAGCAGGAAAATAATCCTGCAGCAACAGGAAATGTGAATTATTATGTGGATTATAATTGATGGGCATTTTTGTAGGGGTTGATACATTTTTAATTAGGGCAAATCAAGTCTGACATTTCAAAGTGGAAATTACAAACGTTAGAAGCCCTTTTTGAAGGAAAATTCTCAGCAATAAAATAGTGATCAAATGAAGATCCTACATCTGTAACTGTACATACAATAAACCCTACTGGCAGATCTGCTGGCTTGGCAGCTATACTGTAGTCTAGCAGGGGACCAGACACAATCTGAATATATGTTGACCTATATCACTGGAGGCTGGTGGGAGGAGCTATAGGAGGACAGGCTCATTGTAATGGCCGGAATGGAATTATTGGAACAGAGTTAAACATGTGGTCCAGCCGTTATAATGACCTCGTCCTCCTATAGCTCCACCCACCAGCCTCCTCTGATGTATATACAGTAGGTTAGAGAATTAGGCTACAGACCTACATCCCCACACACTCTGAATATGTTGAAGCATAGTACTGTAGGAGTATACATACAGTATGTATGTACTGTATATCGTGTACATATACAGTACATTAGAAGTAAGCTATATCCCCATTGCATAAGACATCTCTCAACCAGTCTCCTTCCAAAACCTATTCAATCTTTTATTTAGAATTCACTGACTGGTGGTAGGTGATGGATATTGCATGTGACAGCTATGCTAATGTCTATGGTTGCTGGCAACACATGTCACCGCCAGTGTAGCCGCCTTCTACATCTGCATCGCTTGCTCTTTGGGGGTTTTTAGGCTGGGTTTCTGGATAAGCACTTTGTGACATCTGCTGATGTAAAAGGGCTTTATAAATACATTTGATGGATTGATTGATAGCCTACCTACATTACAGCTATTTGTGCCCAGCTAACACCCATAGATTTAGGAGCGAGGAAGACTTTTCTAAATATCCTCATATTACGGTGAAGGTCGTTTGGAATTTTAGATTCTCCCTGACTGTGTAGTTTTTTTTTGGTGGTTGTTGGTTCTCAAAGATGATCTCATAAATATATAGCTCCATTATCTTTTCTACATACTTTCTATCTGGTTTTAGTCATTGAAGTTTACACTGCAAATGTTTTGAAGTGCCCGCCGCTGCTAAATGAATATAGGGGAAACACTGGGTTTGCCTTTGTATCAATGCTGAGTGATTTTGACTTGTATGCGGACATCTGGCTACTGTAGCTTTATTGTTTAAATTGAACTGTAGGGACTCTCATACTCTCACATTTAACTCATTTAGCTACGATTGGTAAAGTTGGCTGTCTGACAAGCAGGAGAAGGAGCAGTCTGGGCCTGAGTTTGGCCTCTCATTGTTTATTGTTCTATAGAGTAAACACACAGTCTAGATTCAATCTTCAAAGCTCAAGAGGAGGTTAGGGGTCATTGTACAGATGGAAGTTAGAAGGAGGCTGGCTGCTGGGTTTCCCACTTGGCCAAAGGTCTTTTTACTGTAGTCACATGACTACGGGCACAAAGCAGTGGGAAAATGGGACACGTCGTATAGTATTAAAACATAAAGGTACATAGTTTACTTGCATGCCCTAGATCAACAACTGTCGTTAGCTGCACTTCTAGAGTCCTACTCTATACATTTGTGCATTCTCAGGTCAGGACCTCTCCACACACTTGAGAGTCTCTACACTTTCTCCCTACATGTGCACACTGGCCCAATACTACTGTACTCAGTGATGTGACACAAAGCATGGGAGGTGTTAAAGTATTGAATAACTGTTGCTACAAAGTACAGTAGGGAGGGAGGAGAGAGAGAGAGCTGTTTGCCTGGGTCGAGGTGCAAGGCTAGGGGCCTGATCCTCACAAGATGATCTTGCACTTTAGGGATTTGCCTTTCTTCTTTGTCATAGCTACTCTAAACTGTGTATGGAGGTCGCCTGTGATTTGGTCCATACCCTGGTTTGGCCTATTGGGGCCGGACAGACAGGGCCTGATATTGGAGCTGTAGAGAACCGTGGTAGGGGGTGGGGAGAACGAAGGAGGGTGGGGGTGGCGTAGGAGGGGGGATAGGAGGGCGGTAGGGGGTAGGAGGTTAAATGCTAAAGGTGGCCAAGGTCACAAGTTCACCTGTGTCACTGAAAGCAGAGGGTTTGTTGCCTTAGAGAAACAGGCTTTAGCAGTGCAGCTTTGAAGCAGCAGGTTCTGTTTATGTCTATGGGCTACGCCACTAAGCTAGATTAGTGTAAATAGTGTGCCGGGTTACCCCAAAGGTGCTGAAAACACGGTTTGATTAGATTTAACCTAACGCCAACTCGTTCGCTTGTTTTCCTTACTATTGCGTAGGTTTTATTTTGAGGGGGGAAAATACGATCAAAGTCATTGCGTGGTGGTACTTATTTCATGTTCTGTTCTGTTTTTTAAGCTCATTGTGTTTATGACAAGGCTTCTTGTTTGGGGTATCTCTCAATTTCCCATGCCCTGAAATCAATCCTATGACCAGTAAGTTTATTTCTCAACAAGTCGTATGCCAGCTGGTTGCTGGCCGTGTCAAGTAGGCCTATTACTGGGTATTTTCTGACTGCTTCCAGCACAAAGTTCCTGGAAGTTTGCAGCTAAAAAAGAAACAATGAGGTTCATTAACTGATCAGAGAGCTGGACTGGACTTGTGAGACCTTGATTCTTGGAGTCAATACAGATATTGTCTCAGCTCCAGATCAAAGTGGTTCAGACTTTGTGGCCCCAAAAGGCAGGGCCCATAGGGCTCTGGTCAAAAGTAGTGCACTATAGGGAATCGGGTAAGGGTGGCATTTGGGACGCATCCTTGGACTGTTGATCAAGAGGTTTTCTCTGGTCAGATACAGAGTTGGACACAACCGAAATCAGTCATTACTCATTATCGGCCTAGTAGATAATTAAGATGCAAAACAACAGCAAAGATGTCTACCAAGAACCATTTTAAACCCTATTTGGAAGACGAGGAACCTTTAACATACTAATAATCGTTTTTGGAAGAAAGGGTTCTTTGATGATTCTTTGGGAGGCAAGAAGGGTTCTACATAGAACTCTTCTGAATCTGAATAAGTTTTTGTATTGTATTTTTTATTTAAAAATAAATAAATACTGCCTGAGCATTAATGTTTACCTCAGTGTTAAAACTTTAACATCAGAGTTTGAGTGATATGATCAATTTAAAAATATATGTGTGAGAATGTTTTAAAATGAATGTACAGTTGAAGTCGGAAGTTTACATACACTTAGGTTGGAGTCATTAAAACTCGTTTTCAACCACTCCACAAATGTCTTGTTAACAAACTATAGTTTTGGCAAGTCGGTTAGGACATCCACTTTGTTCATGACACTAGTAATTTTTACAAACAGATTATTTCACTTATAATTCACTGTATCACAATTCCAGTGGGTCAGAAGTTTACATACACTAAGTTGACTGTGCCTTTAAACAGCTTGGAAAATTCCAGAAAATGATATCATGGCTTTAGAAGCTTCTGATAGGCTAATTGACATAATTTGACTCAATTAGAGGTGCACCTGTGGATGTATTTCAAGGCCTACCCTTCTAACTCAGTGCCTCATTGCTTGCGACATCATGGGAAAATCAAAAAGAAATCAGCCAAGACCTCCGAAAAGATTGTAGACTCCACAAGTTTGGTTCATCCTTGGGAGCAATTTCCAAACGCCTGAAGGTACCTCGTTCATCTGTACAAACAATCGCACGCAAGTATAAACACCATGGGACCACGCAGCCGTCATATCAGCCTCAGGATGGAGAGACACGTTCTGTCTCCTAGAGATTAACGTACTTTGGTGCGAAAAGTGCAAATCAGTCCCAGAACAACAGCAAAGGACCTTGTGAAGATGCTGGAGGAAACAGGTACAAAAGTATCTATATCCACAGTAAAACGAGTCCCTATATCGACATAACCTGAAAGGCCGCTCAGCAAGGAAGAAGCCACTGCTCCAAAACCGCCATAAAAAAGCCAGATTACGGTTTGCAACTGCACATGGGGACAAAGATCGTACTTTTTGGAGAAATGTCCTCTGGTCTGATGAAACACAAATATAACTGTTTGGCCATAATGACCATCGTTATGTTTGGAGGAAAAAGGGGTCGGCTTGCAAGCCGAAGAACACCATCCCAACCGTGAAGCACGGGGGTGGCAGCATCATGCTGTGGGGGTGCTTTGCTGCAGGAGAGACTGGTGCACTTCACAAAATAGATGGCATCATGAGGAAGGAAAGTTTGTGGATATGTCAGGAATTGTGAGAAACTGAGTTTAGGTGTATGTAAACTTCCGACTTCAACTGTACCTATATGGGAATATTTGTGCATGTATCTGGTATTCCTTTAATCATTTTACATACAGTACTGACATAGTTGATAATATCTTTGCATTGATTTCTGTCTTTAAAATGAACATTTGCTGTGATTTTATTGAGCAGAGAGTAGGAGAATAGAAGGGAGGATGAGTGAACCAGCAGTGTATTGTGTGGTACACAGCAAATTGGCCAATTTTACCATGTGTTGATTTTTAAGTGTAACATTTCTAGTGTTGATTCAGAAGTTAAATAAATTTAACACTCAGTGGTGTAAAATAATCCCAGTGTTGGTGTTAATAACCAGAGTTGAGTGTGATTGTGTCATTTTTACTCTGTGTAAAGTAAAACACTCAAAACCACACCCATCATTATCATATTTCCCAACATTCTGTATTGCAGGTTTTCAGAATAGTTTGTTTCAATATCTGTGTTTTTGCATGTACATTGATTGGTTGATTAATCTTATGCTACACAAAGATAAATAACATTAATTTTCCTAAACAAATCCAATCTGTTAGTAGTTGGACTTATTGAACCCGTTACTGAGATGGTTGTTCCAGTTTAGATGATTTAGGTAGTCTCATTACTCAGTCTTTCCTATCCTGAGAGTCATTCTGAATGCAGGTAGCAGGTGATTAAAAGTTCAAATTGTTGGATATCTGGATTCCAATAGGATTTACACATCACTTTGCAAGCCAGCATAATGTGACTTGCAGGAATGATGTGGCCTGTAAACCAGGAGTTTCCTAACACCACTGTGTTAGGTTATAACTAGGCCTTATGATATATGTAATGTATCATCATAAAGAGTTTAATTTTAAAGGCTAATAAGTCTGGTAGAACCATTCAGAGGGTTCTAGGAAGAACCTTTAGATGATCAAAGGTGTGTCGGTAGAACCATTTATAGAGGGTTCTAAGAAAACCCCTCTGCTAAGGGTTCTACTGTCACGATCGTCGAACAGAGATGAGGACCAAGGCGCAGCGTTGCAGGCAAACATACTCTTTATTAGAGACACGATCAAAAACGACAAAACGAAAACGTGACAGTTCACGGTCTAACACAACAGACTAGAAACAAGATCCCACAAACTCTGTGGGGAAACAGGCTGCTAAAGTATGGTTCTCAATCAGAGACAACAAGCAACAGCTGAATCACGTTGCCTCTGATTGAGAACCACACTGGCCAACATAGAACAACAATACTAGACTGTGAAACCTAGAACAAAACACATAGACTTTACACACCCTGGCTCAACATATTAGAGTCCCCAGAGCCAGGGCGTGACATCTACCTAGCACCAAAAAGCGTTCCCAAACCAAAGAACCCTATATTCTACTTAGCACCTTTTTTTCTAAGAGTGTAGTACAGAGACATAGTTTGTGCGCTAGGCTAGACAGCAGCTCATCCAAAGCTGTATCACATTTTATTACTACTTCTGTCTCTCTAGACTCTCTGATGTTGACAACCGGGAATTATGGGAGTTCCCAGCGAGCCTTTAGTTCCCTCCCACTGAGTTAATAACAGCCTGTCACTCACGTCGCCGTGGAGATTCACACGAACATTCTTAGATGGTTTCATTATCTCAGGTAATTAGTTACAGTCAGTACTGTGTCTGAAATGGCACCCCATATACTGTATATAGTTCACTACTTTTGACCAGGGCCTATAGGTGTGACAGTGAGTGATGGAGGCTACATTTAAGTTCCATAATGGATTACTTTGTCCTCAGGCTTAGTTTTAATCACTAAATGTCAAGGTTCTAGCTTAAAGGTGGGTTATACCAGGTCAACTCTATGTCTCTACTAACTTTTCAGCTGGTATTCTAGGTTATTTAAGGTAAAGGTCAAAGTTCTCTGTTGGGAATGGGATACTGTGTTGTGAAATACTAGCATACTAGCATGCTAGCAGATACCCATATACTTGCAGTCATTGCGTTAACGCAATGGACACAGAGACATAAAAATGGTATCCACTAGTTCATCTGATTCTGGGGAAGTACAGTGGCTTGCGAAAGTATTCACCCCCCGTGGCATTTTTCCTATTTTGTTGCCTTACAACCTGGAATTAAAATTGATTTTTGGGGGGTTTGTATCATTTGATTTACACAACATGCCTACCACGTTGAAGATGCATAATATTCTTTCTTGTGAAACAAACAAGAAATAAGACCCCAAAAAAAGAAAACTTGAGCGTGCATAACTATTCACCCCCCCAAAGTCAATACTTTGTAGAGCCACCTTTTGGAGCAATTACAGCTGCAAGTCTCTTGGGGTATGTCTCTCTAAGCTTGGCACATCTAGCCACTGGGATTTTTGCCCATTCTTCGAGGCAAAACTGCTCCAGCTCCTTCAAGTTGGATGGGTTCCGCTGGTGTACAGCAATCTTTAAGTCATACCACAGATTCTCAATTGGATTGAGGTCTGGGCTTTGACTAGGCCATTCCAAGACATTTCCCCTTAAACCACTCAAGTGTTGCTTTAGCAGTATGCTTAGGGTCATTGTCCTGCTGGAAGGTGAACCTCCGTCCCAGTCTCAAATCTCTGGAAGACTGAAATAGGTTTCAGTTCTGACCAGTTTCCCAGTCCCTGCCGATGAAAAACATCCCCACAGCATCATGCTGCCACCACCATGCTTCAATGTGGGGATGGTGTTCTCAGGGTGATGAGAGGTGTTGGGTTTGCGCCAGACATAGCGTTTTCATTGATGGCCAAAAAGCTCAATTTTAGTCTCATCTGACCAGAGTACCTTCTTCCATATGTTTGGGGAGTCTCCCACATGGCTTTTGGCGAACACCAAACGTGTTTGTTTATTTTTTTCTTCAAGCAATGGCTTTTTTCTGGCCACTCTTCCGTAAAGCCCAGCTCTGTGGAGTGTATAGCTTAAAGTGGTCCTATGGATAGATACTCCAATCTCCACTGTGGAGCTTTGCAGCTCCTTCAGGGTTATCTTTGGTCTCTTTGTTGCCTCTCTGATTAATGCCCTCCATGCCTGGTCTGTGAGTTTTGGTGGGCGGCCCTCTCTTGGCAGGTTTGTTGTGGTGCCATATTCTTTCCATTTTTTAATAATGGATTTAATGGTGCTCCGTGGAATGTTCAAAGTTTCTGATATTTTTTTATAACCCAACCCTGATCTGTACTTCTCCACAACTTTGTCCCTGATCTGTTTGGAGAGCTCCTTGGTCTTCTTGGTGCCGCATGCTTGGTGGTGCCCCTTGCTTAGTGGTGTTGCAGACTCTGGGGCCTTTCAGAACAGGTGTATATATTTTTTTATTTTTTATTTTTATTTTTATTTTTATTTCACCTTTATTTAACCAGGTAAACCAGTTGAGAACAAGTTCTCATTTACAACTGCGACCTGGCCAAGATAAAGCAAAGCAGTGCGATAAAAACAACAACACAGAGTTACATATGGGGTAAAACAAAACAAAGTCAAAAATACAACAGAAATACATATATATACAGTGTGTGCAAATGTAGCAAGTTATGGAGGTAAGGCAATAAATAGGCTATAGTGCAAAATAATTACAATTAGTATTAACACTGGAATGATAGATGTGCAAGAGATGATGTGCAAATAGAGGTACTGGGGTACAAATGAGCAAAATATGAGGTAGTTGGGTGGGCTAATTTCAGATGGGCTGTGTACAGGTGCAGTGATCGGTAAGGTGCTCTGACAACTGATGCTTAAAGTTAGTGAGGGAGATAAGTGTCTCCAGCTTCAGAGATTTTTGCAATTTGTTCCAGTCATTGGCAGCAGAGAACTGGAAGGAATTGCGGCCAAAGGAGGTGTTGGCTTTGGGGATGACCAGTGAGATATACCTGCTGGAGCGCAGACTACGGGTGGGTGTTGCTATGGTGACCAATGAGCTAAGATAAGGCGGGGATTTGCCTAGCAGTTATTTATAGATGGCCTGGAGCCAGTGGGTTTGGCGACGAATATACTGAGATCATGTGACAGATCATGTGACACTTAGATTGCACACAGGTGGACTTTATTTAACTAATTATGTGACTTCTGAAGGTAATTGGTTGATCTTATTTAGGGGCTTCATAGCGAAGGGGGTGAATACATATGTACGCACCACTTTTCCGTTATTTTTTTTTAAAAACTTTTTTTAAACAAGTATTTTTTTTTATTTTACTTCACCAATTTGGACTATTTTGTGTATTTCCATTACATGAAATCCAAATAAAAATCAATTTATATTACAGGTTTTAATGCAACAAAATAGGAAGAAACGCCAAGGGGGATGAATACTTTTGCAAGGCACTATAGATAAAGGGCCTCATTGCCAAAATCCCAAAATATCCCTTTAACATGCCATAAAACAGGGTATTCTCAGCTATATGTCAGGAGTTACACTAGGCTAGGTGCAGTTAGACCTGTGGATCTGGTTGGGCTGTTTTTCTAGCCATTAGGGCAGGGGTGGGGAGAGATAGATATTGTACAGTATGTGTGTACATAGATCTGCATGATAGCATGCATCTTTCACCTACAGTACAGATGGAAGCCCCCTATACTGTAGACTGCCTCAACGGCTGTGGGTCCTCTCTCTCTCTCTCTCTCTCTCTCTCTCTCTCTCTCTCTCTCTCTCTCTCTCTCTCTCTCTCTCTCTCTCTCTCTCTCTCTCTCTCTCTCTCTCTCTCTCTCTCTCTCTCTCTCTCTTCTCTCTCTCTCTCTCTCTCTCTCTCTCCTCTCTGTCTCTGTCTCTGTCTCTGTCTCTATATGAGAAGAGACAATGTAGATCTGTTGTTGTTATCAGGAGGGTCAGGGACAGTTTATCCGGTGAGGAGACAACACAAAAACAGGTAAGATACAATAAGGAATGCAATCACAGCCCAGATAAAATCTGACAGTCAATTCATGCTCTGTTGTGCTATAAAAAAAAAATTCATTGGGATGAAATACCCAGAATCCCAGATATGCCCGACTTTGTATGTCTTATAGTGAAATAGCAACAGTAGATGGATTTTTATTTGATGTGATAATACACTTAGGTCTACACTAGGGTTTCCCAAACCTCTCCTTGTTTTAACCCTAAACTGGCACACTTGATTCCATTAGTCAAAGGCGTGATGATTAGTTGACTAATTTAATCAAGTGTGCCAGTTTAGGGGTAAAACAAAAATTTTATAACAGTAATCCTTCTACTTCTCCCCCACAAAAAAAAATAAGAAGGGTGGTTGTCCCACTGGCTATCCTAAGTTGAATGCACCAATTTGTAAGTCGCTCTGGATAAGAGTGTCTGCTAAATGACTTAAATATAAATGAGAGGAGGAGATTGGGAAACCCTGGTTTACACGTAGTGAGAATCTCAATTGCCTCGCATCCTCTCGCCTCCTCAAAACCGATTGGATGTGAAAGGCAGAGGTCCCTCCCCTTTGACCTTCTTCTCCAATGGGTTTTGAGAAGGAGTTGAGATTCTCTCATAGTCATGGCCATCCATCCTTGTCATTGATTATACAGTACGTACTTAAGACATAACACATACACATTACACTTAGGACATTCTAAACGTTCAATGAGGCTGCTTTGGCCACAGTTAACCTTCTACCAGTGGTTCAGTGTACAGTACTGTAACCATAGTATCACTGTAACAGAAGCCTGGCGTATACATATATCAGATTTCTGTGTGCTCAGGTACTCTCCAAACATGCCTTATGCTAGGGTCACCTTCACATAGGCTGAAGTAAAGTAGTTCCCTAACAACAGTCTCTAATTCCACCTCAATAGACCTCTGTGTCTCGTTGGGAGGTGGTGAGTGGGTGTCCTAATGTTTAGGCTGTCTGACTACAAGTTACATAATTTGTTTTATCCGCTCTCCATCCCTCTTTCTGTTTGTTTTACCTAACCTTTTTCTACATTCCGAGTGTGGGATTATATAAATAGTGAACTCTAGACTGTAGCGGGTTACTGTACGGTAGCGGCAAGGGTACTTCTCTTTCAAGACTGTGGGTTCAGTGAGGCTATGGCTCTTATCTGACCCCTGTAATGCAGTATAGCTAAGTGGGATGACTCAGTGACTGTATCGCTGTCTATGTACCCACGGTAAGCCTACACACGCACCACAATGATGCCTAATCACTTTACCCCTATACAAATCTACCTCTATCACTCCAGTATCCCTGCACATTGTAAATATGGTATTGGAACTGACCCTGTATATAGCTTCTTACTTTCTCTTGTTCTTATTTCGTATTTTTATTTATTGTGTGTTTGTCCTCATGTTATTTTAGTGCTACATTGATATTGATTACTGCATTGTTGGGTTTGGAGCTTGCAAGAAAGGCATTTCACTGTACTTGTGCACGTGACATTAAAACTTGAGACACACACACACACTTCCATGACCCCCATCCTTTATGTGCACTGTGTGTGTAGGGTAGATGTGCGTGACAGACAGAGAGATAGAAAGAGAGCAGCGTAGCACATGCCTGATGACAGGTTTGTCTTCTATCCACCAGAACCCTTGTGAGGTTATCAAGGTTGTTTACGTGATATGTAATGCTAATGAACTACTGGGTCAAGAGGTTTGATTCCCTCACATGGCCTCTGCCTTCATGGTCACAGCGATTACATCTAAAATTATCCATGTAATGCATTTACACTAGTAACCTGCTGAGAATGCCTCCCATTACTTTGTCTATGACGGCAAATACCTCGTTATTTGCTGTTCAGTTTCCACGGTAACCATTCCGACATCATTTCAGAGTTCATCTGACACCAAAAGCACTCTCCTTTCCTGACCTGTGTTCTGGTCTCGGAGGCTAACTGACAGTCTGGAGCTAAAAACTAACCAACTCTCTCTCTTTCTAGAAGGACAAAATACCAAGGCAACTGACACACTAGAGACTCTACAATACAGCTTTGTAGTGAATAAACATACAAAACAAAACAAAAAACTGAACTGTCTCGACAGCCAATTATTACAGGATATCCAATAGACTGTTTATCATCCATAGAGGTAAACAATCTCCATCAGTATCTTTCTATGTGGGTGCATCCCTGCCTTTCTCCCCTAATACCACCGCCATTATCTTTAGCTAAATCACCAATCTCCACTAACTCAACTCATGCTGACAAAGCGTTCCTTACACAGCTGAGAGAGTGGCCAGATATTTGAAGCATTCTTATTATTCTCCATATTATCCTAGTGTGACATCCAAATTAGCCTGGTGTCTAGTTTGAGCTCACACATCTGTCCTGTTGTAGCCCAATAACACATTCACTGCACAGTCAGTGAGTGGCCCTTTTCTGGCTTCACACCCACAATCGCATCTCCAGCCTTATCTATTTTTCCTATTATCGTATAGTCCCCTGAGACAAAATAGAGTCTCTAGTGAGATATCGCCGGGGGAAATCAATCCCAGAGATATTTTACGGATTCATATGGAGCGAGGCAGGGCGAGAAAAAAAGGTTGTTTGCTCAATTTCATCTGACTAGAGATTTGTGCGATGAAATAAACTGCTATTGTATCGCCTGTGTTATTGTTTGAAGATAAAAGGTAGACTACAAACAATGAAAATGCTGCCCTGGGAGTTTTTGTAAAGAAATATAATAAAAAAGGACTGGGGGGAAAAGGGGATCTTTGATCTTTTGGTAGCATTGGAAGTCCCCTTGAGTTAGTCTCCAATGGTACATGTCTAACGTAAAGAGACTGGGGTCAAGAGTGAAAAGAATAAGAGCTCCTTTTAGACATGTATCTTGAGGCTAGACATATCACCTGCATGTGTCTGGTGGTGGGAGGACATTGGGTTCTTAAAGGGATAGTTTGGGATTTTGGCAGTGATGCCCTTTTTCTACTTCCCCAGGCACAGATGAACTCGTGGATACTATTTTTATGTATCTGCGTGCAGTTTGAAGGAAGTTGCAAAGTAGCGTTAGCGCAATTGCTAACTAGCTTTATCACAATTGCTAACTAGCGTTAGCGCAATGACTGGAAGTCTATGGGAACGAGATTCCCTAAAAACACACCACTTCGAAACAGCTACGACCGGAAGTGACTTTTTCGTAGCAGGTTAGGAGAATTTACCCAGCTGGTTAGGAGAATTAACGTAGCAGGTTAGGAGAATTAGGTTAAGGTTAGGAAAAGGATTAGAATTAGGGTTAGGATTAGGGTTAGCGAAAATGCTCTCCTAACCTGCTGTGAAAAATCACTTCCAGTCATAGCTGGCGGCAGGTAGCTTAGTGGTTAAGAGCGTTGTGCCAGTAACTGAAAGGTCGCTGGTTCTAATCTCTGAGCCGACTAGGTGAAAAATCTGTCGATGTGCCCTTGAGCAAGGCACTTAACCCTAATTGCTCCTGTAAGTCGCTCTGGATAAGAGTGTCTGCTAAATGATTAATTATTTATATATTTATTTTTAGGGAGTCCCCTATGGGAACAGCTAGCATGCTAGTCATTACGCTAACGCTAGTTAGCATTGGCTCACGAAACCACCTCTAACTTCCTTCGTACTGGACGCAGAGACATAAAAATGGTATCCACGAGTTCATCTGACTCTGAGGAAGTAGCTAACCATTTAAAAGTAGTTATATAATTTAGGATTCATTCATTATAAACTGAGTAAGTCATAAACACTGAGTATACAAACATTAAGGACACCTGCTCTTTTCATGACATAGACTGACCAGGTGAATCCAAGTGAAAGCTAGATCCCTTATTGATGTCACTTGTTAAATCCACTTCAATCAGTGTAGAGAATGATTTTTTAAGCCTTGAGACAATTGAGACATGGATTGTGTATGTATGCCATTCAGAGGGTGAATGGGCAAGACAAAAGATTTAAGTGCCTTTGAACGGGTATGGTAGTAGGTGCCAGGCACATCGGTTTGTGTCAAGAACGGCAACACTGCTGGGGTTTTTCATGCTCAACAGTTTCCCGTGTGTATCAAGAATGGTCCACCACAACAAAGGACATCCAGCCAACTTGAAAGAACTGTTGGAAGCAATGGAGTCAAATGGGCCAGCATCCCTGTGGAACGCCGTCACCTTGTAGAGTCCATGCCCCGACGAATTGAGGCTGTTCTGAGGGCAAATGGGGGATGAAACTCAATATTAGGAAGGTGTTCCTGAAGTGTTTGGTATACTCAGTGTTTAAAAGTTGTACTGACAAATTGGTAAATATTGACATTCTTGATTCTAAATGACCTTCAACATCATTTCAGAGTGCTGGTGGAATGTTGTGTTATATACTTATGATAACTGCAGCATATTAATGTTCAAAACAACACCAACAGCACCCGAATATCATTTTCACAGACCAAAGAAGTGATTCTGTTCATCAAGTCGTACTCGTGAAACATATAAAATGGCTGATTATTAGTGTTAGCCTGTTGCTGCAGCCTTATGAAGCACATTTGGGTGTTGGCACGGTTTGGGCCAGGAACAGATGGAAGGATGACACTAATATCTGGCTGTAGTATTAAAAGAGGTTGAGATCATTGCAATAAACAGACATTACTGGAGAGAGCTGTGGTTACGCTGATTCTGGTGAAAGTACAATAGAGCTCTTCATAGAAATGGACAACTGTCTCTGTTTCTCCACAGAGCAGTGCTATGCAAAGTCGGGGTCGCGAGGGAACTGCAGTGGGGTCACCAAAATGTAAACAAATTTAAGAGTACAGATTATTGTATGGGACAATATACAAATGTTTTTGAGAAAGCTCATTTGAAAAAAAATTTTTTATTGAGTAAATATATTTATTGGTTTCTTTTCATTTTGATAAGAGATAAAAATGCAATGAATCTACATATTTGAAGGTTGTGTCATTAGATTTGAGGTGTGGTGGGGTCACAAGAAATGATTGGGGAAAAATGGGGTCCCCAGAAAGTCTGGCGAAAGAAATTGGGTCCCTGCTGAAAAAGTTTGAATACCACTGCCATAGAGGTTTAACAGTTTAACTATACAGTAGAACTATGCTATTGAAATAAAGACATACCAACTAACAAGTATTAGATTCCAGAATGTTTGTTGTTGGTAGGTTCATTTAGAAACATTCATCAAACATTCCAGCAACAGGTATGCAGAGATAACAGTGCACCAGTTCGCAAAAGTCCAAAGTGAATAGAGTTCCATTTCAGATGCACCCATGTCTGTATGTAGCCTATGTAAATACTCTATCCTGACTGGGCTGGCTGTTGTCGTCTTGTTGGCTTCCTTCACTACACTGCATTTCTATTGGAGCTGTGTGTGCACAGTCACTGCAGCCAGGCTTGGCCCACTGTCTGTCTGTCTGTCTGCTTGTTTCATAAGCAGGAGTCAGGATGACCTACATAACTTCCTCTCAGGGAGGGGAAGTCACCTTGTCGGGGGAGCGGCTGGCGGAGAGGCGGGGGGGGGGGGGTGGAAGAGTTTATTGTGACGTGGCAAGGCAACTGGCTGACTGGCCCTGTATTCACAAAGCCTCCCAGCATCATTTTGCTGATATTCCAGAGAGTCCAGTCAATGCATTTTGGTGTGGGAAAAATGACTGGGTTTGTGGGAAATGAGGTCTGCTTAGCAGGCTGATCATAAATAGAACCACCCACACGCACTCACTCACACACACACACACACACACACACACACACACACACACACACACACACACACACACACACACACACACACACACACACACACACACACACACACACACAAGAGCACACACATACACACAGGCCCAGTGCCAGACAGATCCACTCACACACACACACCTCAACAGAGACTCCTCTAAGCATGCTAAGAAATTGAATGTGTGTGTAGATGGTCAAGGTTGAATTAGATCAACGCTCCTGATCGTATCTGATTGCCGCTGTTGGTTTACCCTCCAGCAAGCCCCCGGCAGGAAGCGTGTGTGTGTTAGAGCCAGTGTGTGTGCCTGAGTGCGTGTGTGTGTGCCTGTGTGTGTGTGTGTTAGAGCCAGTGTGTGTGCCTGAGTGTGTGTGTGCCTGTGTGTTTGTGTGTGTGTTAGAGCCAGTGTGTGTGCCTGAGTGTGTGTATGTGTGTGTCTGTGAGAGAAGACAGCTCGTTTGATGAAGGATGTCGTGAGAATGCTAACCAGACAATCACCTTGTGTGTTATTGATTGAGATGAGAGAGTTAATTAGATGGAAGGAGGGGGGCTGGGGGGAGGTCGGTTTAAATGTCTTGATACCACGTCCTGTTTTTGTACCTATCTCCTTGTTTTTGTTGTTGCGGTGGGGGGTAGGGTGTGTGTGTTTGTGTGTGCGTTTCTATGCATGTGTGTTTATTTGTGTGCATAGGCTATTTTTGTGTAAATCAGCAAAAATGTGTATTATAGACTAAACATATTTTTTAACATTTACAGCTTTTACTCCACAATACTGTAGCCTACATTAAACATCTAAAATACCCTGGGAATAATAAGCCTTCTTGTCAATAACAACGCTGTGCTCTGTCTGGTTTGTACGTCTCTCTCTACATAGACTGCTTTTGATAATGGCTGATTCCATATCTGAAGTAGACGTTAAAAACTGACATTAATAACTGGCATTAACAACTGGCATAAATGAATGACACGCCCTGAGAAAACAAGCCTTCAATATGTTACTACTGTGCACAGTCTATTCACAACTTCTCCAGAGTTTACTCACGCAATTTAGACTGATGCCATGTGCATCATTTGAAAGGGTCACTTTCAAACCCTTCCACAGGACATCACTGTGCCGCTGCCGAGTTCCTGCCCGAAAACTACGTCAGGTTTCACCCAACGATTTAATCTGATCTCTGCTGATTCAGCTAAACTATTTGGAGCACCCAGGCCTGGTCCGTTTTTAAATGTTTGGTCAAATGTATCCTTCTCTCCTTCCCTGCCTCCCTCTCTCTTCTTCTCTTTCTCTGTCTTTCTCTCTCTTTCTCTCTACTGTATCTCTCAGTGCTCAGATTTTATAGTGCGTGTAACTTATAGTATAGATTTTAACTTATCTACCGTAACAGCATAACCATATCTCATCAACGCCTCATTTTCGACCTTGCCTAAGTACAGTAGGCCAACTGACCAATGACGCTGGCTACACAGTACAATATTGAGTCGTCACTCAGTATTTTCTGCATAACCTCAGTAGGCTCTGGTTAAGTTGACCTAAGGCATAGGTGAACTCATCTGGCATATTATTGGAAAATGTCCCTGTAAGCCATAATGACCCCGTAAGCCATAGTGACCCCGTAAGCCATAGTGACCCCGTAAGCCATAGCATGACTCACAACATTGAATTGGAGAACAACATGATTGAGCAAACTTGTGTGATGTGTCATCACATCAACACGTACATAAGTGGCCTACAATGCCCTGAGCCAAGTGACTGAGCGATCAACCTATATACCTCTGTGTGTGTGTGTGTGTGTGTGTGTGTGTGTGTGTGTGTGTGTGTGTGTGTGTGACTAAGTGATCGACCTATCCATGTCATCAATAACAAGTTAAGTCCTCTCCCCTGATTACCACCTGGAGAATCATTAACTATGGAGCAAGACTCAGTGACATAACAAGATGTGAACTCTGCAGCCAGGTCAGTCCATAGTGGGAGCAGTCCCATTATCAACTTGGCTGATAGTCTATCTACATTGGTTTGACGTATCTCTCAACACGAGGACACTCCAAACAACGGCGTAGGTCAGACCCATAGCCTACATATCTTAGCATCCAATATTTAGGAAACAGTTGTTTCAAAGTTGACCTTAGACATCAGTGATAGGTAGTTGAAGGGGAGATATTGTTAGGTCAGCCTAGTGTAGCATCTGCTAAGAGTTTCTGCCTTTAGACTGTACTGTTTCTGACTTTAACCTGTACTCTGTCATCTGGGCCAAATCATCGCCACGGTCTTGCTGTGATTCTGCACATATACACAAGCACACACACACACACACACACACACAGTGCTTAAATTGTAAATCGGGAGGTGCCGGAACAAAAAGTGAGCGCTAGAGGGGGTGACCTGGGGAGTTCTGAGGTACCAGAACGCATGAGAAAAAAAATAACCTTTATAATAAAGCGTTGCATGCATATCATCGCATTTGAGTAGTGGCACAGAGCAGTAGAGTAGAGGCAGTTACAGAAGTTGCACACATGGGGAACATTTTTAGTAGCCTAGGGTCCGGGAAAATGTTGGCCTTTTATAAACGCATTTCATGCAATTCTATGTAATTTTAGATGACGAGACTTTGGCAAAATATTTTTTAATACCGCACAAGTGATCGAAATGGCAGGCTACTTTGACATTAACAAAAACGACCTTGTCTTGAATCCATCAATAGCCTAGGCCTAGCTGTGTGGAGACACATATTGTAGGCTACAATATGAGGAGGAAATTATAGTCCTAAAAATGCTTTCCAGTTTCACTGACTCACCCAATGATGCGCAGCTCACTCGCTGGTGATTGTCGATGCGCTCGTGCCAAAAGCCTATCTCTCTCTCTTTTGTAAAACAATATTTGGAAGTTGATCAAATATTTTGGTAGCCTACAGCACAGTCTTCTCTTTTCAGCAGGAGCCATTGCTTTCCCACCTATGTTTTCCCTCGATTGAATTTGACATTTTGTGAAAGGCCTGTTTTGTCTGCATGGTGTTTTTTCACTGACAGATTTGCCGCGTGTTCCCGACTGTAGGCTATTCCTTGTTATTGGGCTACAATTCACAGCTAGGCTATTTAAAAAAAAAAAAACGATTTATCCTCTGTGGCTAAATTATAGGCCTTCTCATGGTGTAGTAGGCTATTCTGAATTATTTCATTTATTTCTGAACAGACAGCAGTAATTCTATAACTTTGTCAAATCTATTTCAATTCATCAGGGGTACTGCAGTTCATCCAGAACTATTCGCGCAGTTATGATTCTATAAGGTAATAAATGATGAAGTGCAACACTGGAGAGATGAGAGTTGCAGGCTCATGTCTATCAGAGCAGAGAGGGAGAGAGGTCAAAGAAAGTGAATCTCATTCTAGTTAGTTAGGTTACAATGTAGCGCAAACCGTAAATCCGGGCCGGCCCAACCCAAATCAACTCTTAGAATATTAGGCCCATGCTGAAAATCTACTTTTTCACATTACGTTTTTTTGTGGGGCAGGAGAATTAACGAAGAGGCAACTCGAATGAACTTTGATCGCTTATATTTGAATTTTTACATTGCAAAAAGTTTAAATAATTTTTCATGCCACGAGAGGTACCGGATCCGCCAAATACAGTGGGGAAAAGTATTTAGTAGCCACCAATGTGAAGTTTCCACTAGATGAGAGAGGCCGTAATTTATCATAGGTACACATAATATGACAGACAAATTGAGAAAAAAAAAAAAATTTAGGAAGAATATTTGAAATTATTGGAAAAAGGGTACCTAAAACAAGCAAGATTTTGGCTTTAGAGACCTGTAACTTCTTTAAGAGTCCTCCACCGTTACCGTATTAATGGCACTTGTTTGAACTTGTTATCAGTATAAAAGACAACTGTCACAACTCAAACAGTACACTCCAAACTCCACTATGGCCAAGACCAAAGAGCGTCAAAGGACACCAGAAACAAAAATTGTAGATGCACCAGGCTTAGGGAAGACTGAATCTGCAATAGGTAAGCAGATGGTTGGAAGAAATCAACTGTGGGAGCAATTATTAGGAAATGGAAGACATACAAGACCACTTGATAATCCGATCTGGGGCTCACGCAAGATCTCACCCGGGGGTCAAATCTGATCACAAGAACGGTGAGCAAAAAATCCAAACACACGGGGACTAGTGAATGACTGCAGAGAGCTGGGAACAAAGTAACAAGCCTACATAGAAAACAGCAGGAAAATCTGCAGTGCAAAAAGAATATAGCGCCGAAGTTGTAGAGTGATTGGATGACTCCAGAAGAGGATTGGGAGAATGTATATGGTAGATGAAACCAAAATATAAATTTTTGGCAAAAACTCAACTCGGTGTTTGGAGGACAAAGAATGCTGAGAGAACACCATACCCACTGTGAAGCATGGGGGAAACATCAGCTTTGGGGTGTTTTGCAAAGGGACCAGAATGATCCGGTAAAGGAAAGAATCAATGGGGATGTATCGAGAGATTGAGTGAAAAATTCATACAAGGGATTGAAGATGAAAGGTTTAGCATGACAATGATCCAAACACACCGCCCGGGAACGAAGGAGGTTCAGGAAGAAGCATCTCGGAGGCTAGCAGAGATAACCCAAGAAAATCTGGAAGGAGAAAGGTTGAGCGACAGCCCAAAACATCACTGCTAGAGGAGATTACAGGAGGAATGGGCAAAATACCAGCAACAGTGTGTGTGAAAAACCTTGAGGAAGACTTGACAGAAAACTTGACCTGTGTCATTGCTCAATAAAGGAAGAGGGTATATAACAAAGTATTGATAAAACTTTTTGGTATTGACCAAATACTTATTTTCCACCATAATTTGCAAAAAATATTAAAAATTATAATGTGATTTTCGGGATTTTTTTTTATTTTGGTTTCATAGTTGAGGATATGATGAAAAATTACAGGTCTCTCTCATCTTTTTAAGTGGGAGAACTTGCAAATTGGTGGCTGATAAATACTTTTTGGCCCACTGTAGGTTCCGGAACAAAACAGTCCAAAACGGAGAGGTGCCAGATCCTGTTCCGGCAGGATCCGGCTCAAATTAAGCACTGCACACATACACACACACACACACACACACACACACACACTGTCTGTCCTTTGTTTTTGTTAGCCTGCTAAAGACGTCTCCTCTGTGTTTCTGTCAGTGTCATTTCCAACTCGCCGCAGTAAATCTGACAAGTGCAAAACCCTTTTCTCTTTCCTCTCAGTTGGCAGGGCTCCTTATGGTTAGCCACATTGGGCGGCTAATGTACTGTTTACGTTGTAAAAATTTGAATGATTCACAGCATCTCAGAGGCCTCAGTTTCTGATGTTGTTGGATGACAATTACTTTGTCAGCTTTAAATGCTAAACTGTGTCGTCTCTGTGTGTGCTTTTTGTTTTCAGCGCGTCGCTGAGACACCCGTCGTCCACAGCCAAAGTGTGTCTGGTTTGCGGGGACGAGGCGTCGGGATGTCACTACGGGGTCGTTACATGCGGCAGCTGCAAGGTCTTCTTCAAGAGAGCCGTAGAAGGTAGGAAAAGTATGAAAAAGTACCTTTACTTTTGGGTTTGGGTCTGGGTCAGAAATATGCCTGGTCAGAAGATGTGAATATGGCCTTTATTAAAGATAATTGTCGGCCATTTTGGTTGTGTGCGAAACGCAACCCCTCCGTTAGCGGGTTTAAACCTCAATGCTAAGCTAAGTTAGCGCCCTGGCGCTAGGCTAACTCACACCAGTCTCCATACAGTCTCAGAGGAATAACCTCCAGGAGAAAATGCTGAGCTAGCAACAAAGTAGCCAAAACCCAAAACATACTCACCCAGAGAGAGGTGACACCAGACCAGTCAGTCCAAACAAACACCAGTAAAGTTTAAGGAAGTGTTTACGAATGACTCAATTTTTGGAGCTTCTAGCACCATTTTGATAATTACCTGTGAAATATTGATAGTTTTAAACAGAAATGTATCATTCAGTCAGAAAAAAGTTAAATTGCTAAGCATGTACAGTTTGTGGGAAAACGTCATAAAAACCTTGCACACTACATACTTCTCCAATAACAGCCCTTTATGCTGTGTTTTAGCTGGGGAAAATCAACAACAACTCATAATGCGCTCTTCATTTCTGAGTGTCGCCTGAGGCACTGGGTTAAATCACACACACACACGCACACACACACGCACACACACACTCTCCAAGCAGGCAGGCAAGCACAAACAAGGCTGTCAGTAGGTGTTTTTCAAGCAGTCAACTGAGGAACTACAGTCAACTCCTTTCGAATCATGTCTTCATTTGATGATATTTACAAACAGTCAATATATGTATCCCTATGAAACCGGATTAGGTCTCCAGGGTTATCGGATCAGAAATGACATCATTCCGCTCTGAGCGTGCCCGGGAGTGCTGGGGAGAGTTAACAGATAACAGCTGAAGATCTGTGTGTGTGTGTGTGTGTGTGTGTGTGTGTGCAGCTGTTTGTGCAGAAAGCAGGCAACAGAGTTGACCACATGAGGTTGGTTAAGAGTGTTATCACCCAGGCTTATTGAGTCTTAGTTTAGGTTCATTCAATTCCAAATGGGAAACACAGTAGGAATCTGTAGGCTGTTTGCCTCATGGGAAACTGCTGTGATTTCTGTGGACCAACTGCTGCTTTGTTTTATTGTTCAATCAAATCAAACCCAAACCCATGTCCTTTTTCTGTGTGTTAGATAGCCATGTCAAATTATCAAATCAAATCAAATTGTATTTGTCACATGCGCCGAATACAACAGGTGTACACTTTACCGTGAAATGCTTACTTACGAGACCTTTTCCAACAATGCAGAGTTAAAAAGTAGGAAAAATTGCTAAAAATGTAAAAGGAAATAGTAACACAATAAAATAATGAGACTATATACAAGGAGGTCAGCGCATGCTCTGAGTACGCGTCTTGGTAATCTGTCTGTGAATGTTAACCTGTTTAAAGGTCTTACTCACATCGGCTACGTAGAGCATGATCACACAGTCGTCCGGAACAGCTGGTGCTCTCATGCATGGTTCAGTGTTGCTAGCCTTGAAGCAAAATTAGAAGGCATTTAGCTTGTCTGGTTGGCTCGCGTCACTGGGCAGCTTGCGGCTGGGTTTCCCTTTGTAATCCGTGAAAATTTGCAAGACCTGCCACATCCGACAAGCGTCATAGCCGGTAGAGTAGGATTCGATCTTAGTCCTGTATTGAAGCTTAGCCTGTTTAATGGTTCGTCAGAGGTCATAGCGGGATTTCTTATAAGCGTCCGGATGAGTATCCCACTCCTTAAAATTACTTTAGGAGAAGAAGAGTTTGTCACATCTAGACTTGTACTGTCAGGTATTGTAGGCCATTACTCTCTCTCTCTCTCTTAGATGTGGAATAGCCTAGTTACAAGCTATAGGAATTGTGGGTAATGTAGTGTTTTGTATACTATGTTTGAACTGACTACTCTGGGGTCTGTTCTTGTGCAGCTGCTGCATGGTCAAACTATGTGAACTAGTGGGCTGATTTCATCAAGGTTGCTTGTACTGTAGTGTGTGTGTGTGTGTCCTTTGTGATGTGTGCCCTTACATCAGCATAGCTGCTAAGAGGGGGAGTGTGGGGGAGAAGGGAAGAGAGGTAGAGGGGGAGGGGAAGAGAGGTAGAGAGGGGAGGGAATGAGAGGTAGATGGGAAGAGGGGGGAGGGAAAGAAAGGTAGAGGGGGAGGGAAAGAGAGGTAGGGTATAGAATGAGAGTAGGAGAGAAAGACAGGGGAATTACAAAAGAGAGACAGAGGGCAGAGAAACAGACATAGAAGTGAGAGAATGAGGCAGACAGAGAGAGAGAGAGAGAGAGAGAGAGAGAGAGAGAGAGAGAGAGAGAGAGAGAGAGAGAGAGAGAGAGAGAGAGGGGGAGACAGACAGACAGACACAGAGATGAGGGGCTGAGAGAGAAAGTAAGTGAGAGAGAAGGAACAAGAGAGAGAGAAAGAAAGCTAAAGCGATGTGTCAGCACCGAGGTCCGGAGAGGTGTAAGTAGGACATGAGGAGACGTTCTACTCCTCCTCCCCCGCTCTCTTCTCCTCTCCCTCTTCCTCTTTTCTCAATGTGAAAAACCTGGCCTCTGTGAGTCTGATAATGAGCTATGAGAGGAGACTGCAGAACAACATCAATACAGCGGGAGAAATAATCCAGCCCCCCCACACACACACACTCCGGGGGCACGACGGCCTCTGACTGCCTCTCTGCCCATTAGACCCAGTTACAGACTCAGAGTCTCAGACCCATTTACAACCCACAGCTAGTTAGTATTCTTTACTCACCGTCAGCTCACATTAAAATCCTGTGTACTGTGGATGGGCTGCTTCCTCTCAATGACAGAGTAATTGGGTAGCAACTCTGTCTTCATTTGAGTTAGCTTGGGTTTTTGTCGAAGAGTCTATAGGCTGGTCTCAGATCTCAGTGTGTGGCATTGGCAATAACCATAGGAGTTAGCGATACTGTACAAACAGGTCTGGGACCATGTTACGGAGTCTATGAGTAGTGGTAGGTACTGGAATATAACCTATAGTTCAGGTTACAATTTTGGGTTAGATGTAAACTAGGTATGGACTGGGTTTGTGTGAATGGTTGTTTTTGGTGGTTCGGTAAGTGTAGCTTTAGATTGTGGTTGGCTGAACAGTATACCCCTCGGACCTCAATGGAACTTCTCACATACAGTATATACACCTCTCACTCCATACTGTCTCCCACCAGACTGAAACCAGATTAGGTTTAATTCATTATGGAAATGTTCGCCCACTGACTGTTCCCTTAAAGTAAAGATCTCTCATTTCAATTAATAAATATTCCATAGTAATTTAGAGAATAATGGTGTATGCATTTTAATAGTCATTAGTTTGTATTTTTATATATATTTAGTTGATATGATAAATAGCCTTATCTGTGTAGCTGTGTATACAAGTCATCATTTATGGAGCTTAGCAGCTGTTTCTAAATTAAAAGGTTTATGGTGGCTTATGAATAACACCCAGAGGTATTGCTGTAGAATCATTATCTCCTATAAAGTTATAGACATATTATAATTCATTTCTGAGCCTTGTTGGTCATTATTTCACCTCCTACAGTCCCTACAAAACCAACTTTTCAGGCATACTGTAGTCTGTGTTACCTCACGTAGAACTTACTGTAGTCTGTGTTACCTCACGGAGGAATTTTGTTTTGTATCTGACTTGAATTGACTTAGCATAGCAGACCTTAATGTGTATAAAAGCGGTCAGAAAAGTGTGGATACAGTACGTTTCCAAGCCAAGTGTCTTCACATATTGAACTAGTCTCTACTACTCCCTCCCCTATCCCTGAAGTCATCCCTGAGACAGTGTGTTGATACAAGACAGCTGGGCTCTGTAAACCACTCCATGTGGACTGCTGCTCTGGTTTGCGTCTCAAACGGCACCATATTTTCTAAACAGTGCATAGGGCTCTGGTCAAAAGTAGTGCACTATAATAAATAGGGTGCCATTTGGGATGCATCCCTGGTCTGGTCTGGAAGACTTTAACTGTTGAGCGCTGCTAGCTTATTATTCACATGTCATCAGTGGTTTGGCATACCGTTCTGTTTAATAATATTCAGTACAGTTCCTCTATTCCATGACTTATTATTTTACTGGCTTTTACTTTATTGAACTCAAAGGTCTACTGTGAAACTGTTCAACCGTGTTACAGGCTTGCTGTGTATACTATGGCAGTATGTGGCACGTGGATGGTTAGCATTACACTGATGTAAAGCTCTCTCTCTCTCTCTAACGCTCCCTCTCGTTCTCTCTCTCTCTCTCCGGGCATCAGTGGAAAAGTTCATCTGAGGACACGAATGGTACTGTTTATGAGTTGGCTGGCAAGTCCGTGCTCCAATCAGATGGTTAATATTTTGACTGGCAGGCCATGCTCCAATCAGATGGTTTATATTTTGACTGACAGGTCTGTGCTCCAATCAGATGGTTTATATTTTGACTGACAGGTATGTGCTCCAATCAGATGTGACGCCTCCTCCCACCTACTCTAGCTGGGCTGGGTGCCTCAGGTTGTCTCATATAACAGCATCTGAACCCCAGCCATTTATTAGACTCAGTCCCCGTCTCCTCTCAGACGGATGGCATACATGTCCTTCTATCAGAGGTACAGTAAACATACATTGATGTAATGTATATTTATTACAGTCATGCTATACACATTTTCACATTTTATAGAGATGTGATGTTCTTTGACTACTCTGATATATTTTATATGAATTACAGTCATGCTATATGCATATTAACCGGTTAATACCCATCATAACAATACACATGGTGTTCCAAGATTGCATATTTATCTAAGATGTTCCAAGATGGCGTAGCAGTGTGGTAGTGTACTCTGTGTGTGTCCGTGTAAATAGCCTGTTTTTTTAAATTTAATTTATTTTTTCGTACATATTTCCCTATCACACTTCTACTAAATATACTTTCCTGCAACCCACCTCACTCAATGTGGAATGGATTCTATTATTGACTTACCTTTTATCTAGAATCTCCAGTTGAAACTAGCTAGCCAGCTAACTAGCTACTTGCTATTAGCCACCGTTAGCGGTTTTCACCCAGAACATCGGATTTTCTGCCGGAATAACTGAATCACTGGACATTAACACCGGATCGCAACTAGCTAGCCGCAACCGAATGGATGTTGCTGTTGGCTAATCACCACTGCCCCCGAAGCAAGCACCAGTTAGCCTTGAGCTAGCCTCGAGCCAGGCCCATATCCCGGCTATCTACCTCTCTGTCTACCGGACAGGAGTAGGCAGCTAACTAGCTACTTGCTATTAGCCACCGTTAGCGGTTTTTCACCATTGTCCGTGGCCTGCACTACCTAACAGCCAACTCTAGCCTGGACTATTATCGGCCAGTCTGCACTGTCTGCACAGCGCGTTATTGACCCAGAACATATCAGTTTTTCTGCCGGAATCACTGAATCACTGGACCTTTAACTCTGGATCATCGCAACTAGCTAGCTGCAACCAAATGGATGTTGTTGTAGGCTAATCAGCCTTGAGCTAGCCTCGAGTAAGGCCCATCTCCCGGCTATCTACCTCTCTGTCAACCGGACGGGACCTCCTAGAGTTGACACGGAGCCCCGCCGATCCATCACGACTGGTCTGCCGACGTAATCGTCTGTGGTTTCAACAGGCTTCCCGTTGCGACGACCACGAAGATCCATCTGCTACCCCCGGCCCGCTAGCACACGCAAACAACAGCCGTGCTTCCTGCTAGCCTGTGCTGTAGCACCAATTCTAACTGCTCTCGGACTCACATATTGCTGTTCACTGGACCTTATGATCACTCAGCTGCACAGCTGATGCCTGCTGGACTGTTCCTTTACACGGTACCCTGTCCTGTTTATCTGTTTAGCCTCAGCCCAAACTTTCATCGCCATTACCAGTTGTTGTCTTAGCTCTCTCAAATAACACCTGTGATTGCTTTATGCCCCTCTCCCATGTCAATATGCCTTGCTTATTGCTGTTCCAGTTAGTTCTTATTATACAATTTCACTGTAAAGCCCTCTCAAACTGCCTCAAATAGCTCCTTTGTTCCACCCCCCATACACGCGGAGACCGACTCAGTCGGTGCCTCCAGTGATGCTATCTCTTTGTTACCCAACGCTTAGGTTTACCTCCACTGTACTCATATCCTTCCATATCCTTGTCTGTACATAATGCCCTGAATTTATTCTACAACGCCCAGAAATCTGCCCCCTTTACTCTCTGTACCCAACGCACTAGAAGACCAGTTCTTAAAGCCTTTAGCCATATCCTTATTCTAGTCCTCCTCTGTTCCTCTGGTGATGAAGAGGTTAACCCTGCAGCCCCCAGTATCCCCAGGAGCTATCATTTGTTGACTTCTGTAACCGTAAAAGCATTGTTTTTTTGCATGTTAACATCAGAAGCCTCCTCCCTAAGTTTGAGTTATTCACTGCGTTAGCACACTCCGTCAACCCTGATGTTCTAGCAGTGTCTGTATCCTGGCTTAGGAAGGCCACCAAAAATTCAGAAATGTCCATCCCCAACTACAACATTTTCCGTCTAGATAGAACTGCCAAAGGGGGTGGAGTTGCAATCTACTGTAGAGATAGCCTGCAGAGCTCTATCATACTATCCAGGTCTGTGCCCAAACAGTTTGAGCTCCTACTTCTAAAAATCCACCTTTCCAGAAATAAGTCTCTCACTGGTGCCACTTGCTACAGACCCCCCTCAGCCCCCAGCTGTGCCCTGCACACCATATGTGAATTGATTGCCCCCCATCTATCCTCAGAGTTCGTACTGCTTGGTGACCTAAACTGGGATATGCTTAACACCCCGGCCATCCTACAATCCAAACTAGATGCCCTCAATCTCAAGGAACCTACCAGGTACAACCCTAAATCCATAAACATGGGCACCCTTATAGATATCAGCCTGACTAACTTACCCTCTAAATACACCTCCGCTGTCTTCAACCAGGATCTCAGCGATCACTGCCTTATTGCCTGCGTCCGTAACGGGTCCGCGGTCAAACGACCACCCCTCATCACTGTCAAACGCTCCCTAAAACACTTTAGCGAGCAGGCCTTCCTAATTGACCTGGCCCAAGTATTCTGGATGGATATCGATCTCATTCCGTCAGTAGAGGATGCCTGGTTGTTCTTTAAAAGTGCTTTCCTCTCAATCTTAAATAAGCATGCCCCATTCAAAAAATGCAGAACTAAGAACAGATATAGCCCCTGGTTCTCCTCAGACTTGACTGCCCTTGACCAGCACAAAAACATCCTGTGGCGTACTGCATTAGCATCGAATAGCCCCCGCGATATGCAACTTTTCAGGGAAGTTAGGAACCAATATACACAAGCAGTTAGGAAAGCAAAGGCTAGCTTTTTCAAACAGAAATTTGCATCCTGTAGCACTAACTCCAAAAAAGTTTTGGGACACTGTAAAATCCATGGAGAATAAGAGCACCTCCGGCTGAGGCTAGGAAACACTATCACCACCGATAAATCTACAATAATCGAGAATTTCAACAAGCATTTTGCTACGGCTGGCCATGCTTTCCACCTGGCTACCACTACCCCGGTCACCAGCTCTGCAACTTGCCCATGCCCCCCCCACTTCTCCTTCACACAAATTCAGACAGCTGATGTTCTGAAAGAGCTGCAAAATCTGGACCCCTACAAATCATCTGGGCTAGACAATCGGGACCCTTTCTTTCTAAAATTAGCCACCGAAATTGTCGCAACCCCTATTACTAGCCTGTTCAACCTCTCTTTCGTAATGTCTGAGATCCCCAGAGATTGGAAAGCTGCCGCAGTCATCCCCCTCTTCAAAGGGGGTGACACTCCAGATCCAAACTGTTACAGACCTATATCATTACATTTTTACATTTTAGTCATTTAGCAGACACTCTTATCCAGAGCGACTTACAGGAGCAATTAGGGTTAAGTGCCTTGCTTAAGGGCACATCGACAGATTTTTCATCTAGTCGGCTCGGGGATTAGAACCAGCGACCTTTCGGTTACTGGCACAATGCTCTTACCCACTAAGCTACCTGCCGCCCTGCCATCCTGCCCTGCCTTAAGTTTTTGAAAGCCAAGTTAACAAACAGCTCACCGACCATTTCGAATCACACCGTACCTTCTCCGCTATGCAATCCGGTTTCCGAGCTGGTCATGGGTGCACCTCAGCCACGCTCAAGGTCCTAAACGATATTATAACCGCGATCGATAATAGACAGTACTGTGCAGCCGTCTTCATCGACCTGGCCAAGGCTTTCGACTCTGTCAACCACCGCATTCTTATTGGCAGACTAAATAGCCTTGGTTTCTCAAATGACTGCCTCGCCTGGTTCACTAACTACTTCTCAGATAGAGTTCAATGTGTCAAATCGGAGGGCCTGTTGTCTGGACCTATGGCAGTCTCTATGGGGGTGCCACAGGGTTCAATTCTTGGGCCGACTCTTTTCTCTGTGTATATCAATGATGTCGCTCTTGCTGCTGGTGATTCTCAGATCCACCTCTACGCAGACGACACCATTTTGTATACATCTGGCCCTTCATTGGACACTGTGTTAACAAACCTCCAAACGAGCTTCAATGCCATACAACACTCCTTCCAAGCCTCCAACTGCTCTTAAACCCAAGTAAAACTAAATGCATGCTCTTCAATCGAACGCTGCTGGCACCAGCCCACCCGACTAGAATCACTACTCTCGACGGTTCTGACCTAGAGTATGTGGACTACAAATACCTAGGTGTCTGGTTAGACTGTAAACTCTCCTTCCAGACTCACATTAAGCATCTCCAATCCAAAGTTAAATCTAGAATCGGCTTCCTATTTCACAACAAAACCTCCTTCACTCATGCTGCCAAACATGCCCTCGTAAACTGACTATCCTACCGATCCTTGACTTCGGCGATGTCATTTACAAAATAGCCTCCAACACTCTACTCAGCAAATTGGATGTAGTCTATCACAGTGCCATCCGTTTTGTCACCAAAGCCCCATATACTACCCACCACTGTGACGCTCGTTGGCTGGTCCTCACTACATATTCATCGCCAAACCCACTGGCTCCAGGCCATCTATAAATCACTGCTAGGCAAATCCCCGCCTTATCTTAGCTCATTGGTCACCATAGCAACACCCACCCGTAGTATGCGCTCCAGCAGGTATATCTCACTGGTCATCCCCAAAGCCAACACCTCCTTTGGCCGCCATTCCTTCCAGTTCTCTGCTGCCAATGACTGGAACGAACTGCAAAAATCTCTGAAGCTGGAGACTCTTATCTCCCTCACTAACTTTAAGCATCAGTTGTCAGAGCACCTTACCGATCACTGCACCTGTACACAGCCCATCTGAAATTAGCCCACCCAACTACCTCATCCCCATATTGTTATTTATTTTGCTCATTTGCACCCCAGTATCTCTATTTGCACATCCATTCCAGTGTTAATACTAATTGTAATTATTTTGCACTATGGCCTATTTATTGCCTTACCTCCATAACTTGCAACATTTGCACACACTGTATATATATTTTCTGTTGTATTTTTGACTTTATGTTTTGTTTTACCCCATATGTATCTCTGTGTTGTTGTTTTTATCGCACTGCTTTGCTTTATCTTGGCCAGGTCGCAGTTGTAAATGAGAACTTGTTCTCAACTGGCTTACCTGGTTAAAAAAATAGTGGTTCCAATACAATCCCATTAACGTAAGGTAAGGTGAAGTAAGCAATCATGGCTTATATCAAAGCAGGTATTATAGCAATCTAATCCATACTAACAACGTTATGTAACCTAACAGTAAGTCATTAAGTCCACCTCTTAGGTTAAGCATTTGACCCACTTCGTTAAGGTTACCTTAATCTCGGTTAACCCAGAACTAAAATCTCGCCTAATTACTGTAGGTCAGATGCTCGTACCATTTATATTTACCTAGTCTGTCCACGAGAGATTAAGGTTACCAAGACACCCAGTGAAAGCAGCTTTTGATCAGGCTCCTATATAAGCCATGACGACAGTGACCTCCCTTTGACCCCGTTAACGGCTGTCAACGTAATTATTGAGCAAGGCCACACAGCGACTGACTGAGGGTGCAGAATTTCCTTAAGCCTCTAGTAATTATGTTAGATAATTAAAAGTAATTGTGTCATTAATGGAAGCCGAACACTTTCACACCACAGTTGTAATAATTAAATGTTGCAGACAACAACATCTGTGGATGATGCATTGATAAAACACTAGGCCTGAATACTATATTATTTTGCAGATTATAGTAATTGGTTTAGCAACATGAGTTAAGTAGGCCAAGTACTAGGGTTACCCAAGGTTCATTCAACTATTGTCTAGCAGCTGAATGGTAGTCACCTTAGTAGCAGTTCCTAGTCCATTGTATAGGCCTTTTAAAGCAGTGCTACGTGAATGTAAGCCTACAGCAGGAGTTCTTCAACTTGTCCAGCCCCAGACCTAAATGAGCCTACAGTTTCAGTGGTTGCCAGTTATTATACATTGGTTCATTCTAGTATTGTGCAGCTTAGATGAATGGTAGGCAGTAATCTTAGTAGCAGTCTCCTAGTCCATTGTATAATAGGCCTATGGCAGTGCTATGCGGATGTATCGTATCCGTGAGTGCCAGTTAATATCTAGCCAACAGACCGACCGTTTCCTCCGTCCCTCCGCGTTTCCTCTGTGTCCTTAACTCAACCTGGCCTGAGATGACCCATGTAGGTATGTGTGAGTGTGTGGAGCCACTCATGCCCTCGTTGCCCCGTGGCACTAAAGGGCTCAATCACCACCCATCTACTTCCTCTTCCAGGGTGATACCTTTGTTCTTTGACATCAATGCAAAGAGGGTTGCGAGCGCTGGGTCGCTGGGTAGGATACACCTTAAGTGTTTAACCAAATAAGACCGCCAGGCCAATCAGATGGGCTTTATCAGAGTTATCACTGGCCCATTTGTGGTTGATATGCGCAGTGTTGATACGGTTGTGGTGTGGGGGTAAGTATGTGTGAGGTGTGTGTGTGTGCTGTTGATACGTGTGTATTGGTGTTATGACTGTGCTTTGTAGAAAATATTGTTTTTTAGTCGTGCTTTTTTTTTTACTATGGACATTTGTACTATGACTGATAGGTATCTGAAATTACTGCACCTACTACACCAAGCCAGATTAAATTGCATAGGTCTGTATTATGCTAAATATGCAAGCGTGCCAATTATCCTACTCCTACAGTATGCATGTCATTACATAGACATTACATGAATTATTGCATAACAAAGACTAGAATTCCTATAGAGGGACTAAGCACTTGTGGTTGTCGTGGTAAAGCGGGAAGTTCAACCTGTAGGGGCGGCTTTGGTTGTCGTGGTTACTGGGTTAACCTTTAGGATAGGCGGTGAGTCAGGTCAGTCAGGTGACTTTTATTATGTAATTAGTAAGAGAAGTCACATTTGTTTTGGCCCGCTGCCGGAAATGTTCATTTTCAAAACCGCTCCATGAAGAACGCTGCTCCCTCCTCCCAAATATAAATAAATTATATTGTCTTTCATGTTAATGTTTTTAAATGTATGTCAATTGTAAATGATTTTGTCTGAAATGCCTTTTTCGTGACGTGTCGGACCCCAGTAAGACTAGCTGTCGCCATTGGCGTAAGGCTAATGAGGATCCTAATAAATCAAATCATGGAGGTCCAAGAGAACATCAACCACTAGGCAGATGATGTGTGTGAGAGGGGAGGATGGAGAGGTAGGTTAAATAATGGGGACTTGATGTAGACTACACCTTCATGTTGAAACAAAACCACATTAGAATGTCACGGTGAGAGGATAATGTCCATGGAGATATGAAAGGCCATGAGTTTAAGAGCCTGGGGTAAAATAACACAAGTTTGAGATAATAGGGAGCGTTTCCTTTCTGTGGGAGTAGATGGGAAACCAAGATCAACTTGGTTGGTGGGCGCCTATTCACTCTCTTTGAATACAAAATATATAGAGAGTGTGTTTGAATGACTTCCTCAAGTCGTACCATGAATCTAATAGGAACGTGTTGAGAACTTCTATTGAAAATAAATATGAAAAATACCACTCTGATAGACGTCGTCATTGAAAACAAATGAGTGTCTTTCATTCTGAGCCAGTGTCAAATTCTCCAGCGCTCATTTATTTCTCTGGTGAAAGCCATTTAGGAGCTGACTGCCTTAAATCCAACAACAATAGTTGTTACACAGCTGTATCCAGCCACAGCGGCCTGTGTCAAATGTGTTGGATGCGTGGTTGAAGAAATTGCCTGGCTAGGATAGACATACCACTGGCAGGATTTCTGTTGCTGTCGTTGTGTCTGCGCGTGATGCTAGGTAAACGCTAAATATAGCCTAGCCTAATGCCACAACAAGTGTCTTAGACAACGCCTCTTCACTCAATGTGGGACAGATATCAGACAACCTATGACCACGAAACACGAGCCACGGTCTCAAGTTCAGACTATTTAAAAAGGAACTGCTTAAAGGCTGTAGTACTGTATGGCCTAAACCTGAATCTGTGGAGGACATGGGCCTCTCAGACTCTTCTTTCAAGGACATGCTCAGTATCTGGCAACCCGGGCCAAAAAAATTGTTGTTCAAACAGGTCTCCCATAGGGAGACATTGTATTTCCCACTTATAGTAAAATCCCCATAGCTGTTCCAGTTAACAGGCAGGGTCCGCTTACAGGCCGGTTGCCAGATTGTGATGTCACAAATGCAGCTAAAAGGAGACCTCAGTGGAGTCCATTCAGGAACGCCCTTGGTTGCCATGTAATGGACTCTGTAATGGAGTTCTCTCTCCTGGAGCTGGTTGAGCACTTAGTATTGTAGCCGACTAGCTGTAGCCATTTTAAGATGGTTGCAGGAGATTTTATATTATATTAAAGTATAGTATTATAGAAAGCAAACTATGCACAAAACGTGTTTTTGGTATCATTATAAAAAGTAGAATGTTGATTTGATCTGTTCCACGGGTATATAAATACATGATGAAGTAATAATGGTCCACCATTTGCATCAGTGCTTTGCATGGAGCACAAATAGTCAAGGGTTTATTGGATTATAGTGGAGGACTAGGTGATGCATCTGGAAATGGGGAAAGCTGGTGGAGTAAGTTGAGTTTTTAAGTACGTGAAAGAATAGATTTTCTGTAGAGCCGATGAGGATAAAAAACATTAGGGATTCATCACTTATCAAGGATTCATCACTTATCAGCAACACACCTTTTGTAAATGTTGAGAAACACAAAATCCACACTCACCCAATACACACAGGAACAAAAAAATACTGTACATGTACACACATATACACACACTTTGGAGTGTGTAACTCTTTCTGACAATGATTAACAGGATTCATGGGAATGAGCTGGACACTGGACAGAAGGGCTCCAAGACGAGTTTTCCTTTTTCAGAGTCTGAACCATCCCAGTGAGGGGGCGGGAAGAGGGCAGGAGGGACGGTGGGGTTAGCGTTGTGCGTTTCCTGTGTCGCAGTTTACTGTTTTTTAGAGCAAGAAAAATGGGCTTATGTAAGAGTCATGTGATTTAGACAGAAATAGTGGCGGACTGGAGGGAGCTACAGCTGCTGCCTCTCCTCTCCTCTCCTCTCCTCTCCCCCCTCTCCCTCCCCCCCCCCCCCCTCCTCCTCCTCCCTCCCCCCCCCCCCCCCCCCCCCCCCTCCCCCCCCCCCCCCCCCCCCCCCCCCCCCCCCCTCTCTCCCTCCCCCCCCCTCCCTCCCCCCCCTCCCCCCCTCCCCCCCCCCCCCCCCCCCCCCTCCCTCCTCTCCCTGGCAGAGACCAGACTACACACACACTGTGCAGCTTCACACACACACACACACACACTGACTGACGCACAAATGGTATGCTCACACATACTGTACACTGACGCACAGTCATGCATGCATGCACACAGAAGGCCAACACAGCAATACGCTTGTATGCCAACACTCCCACACACACGCTCAGAAACGGGTATGCATGCACGTACGCACGTACAGTAGGCACTCTCACAGAAAAACACACATGCATGTACCAGTGGAGGCTGCTGAGGGGAGAATGGCTCATAATAATGGCTTGAACGGAGCGAATGGAAGCCATGTGTTTGATGTATCTGATCCCATTCCACTGATTCCGCTCCAGCCATTACCACGAGCCCGTCCTCCCCAATTAAGGTCCCACCAACCTCCTGTGGCATGTACGCACACCCCCACATCAAATGAAATGGAATTAACTAATATCACTGTATCCTGTATTCTGCCTGTACTCGCTTGGCCACTTCCTGTGGCTGTGACATACCATAGTGAAGGTTTTCGGGTCATAGTGTGTGTGTGTTTGTGTGTGTGTGTGAGAGAGAGTCAGTGTGTGTGTATTTCAGTCACTGTGTGTGTGTGTGTGTGTGTGTGTGTGTATGTGTGTGAGTGTGTGTGTGTGTGTTGCGGCCGTGGTGTGGCGCAAGCGCGCTGAGCTGGCGGTCCCTGGCCTAGGGAACGAATGTGTGTGTGGGGGCGTGTGGCATTCTGAGGCTGGCGGACGTGTAGAGAGGAAAAGAAGAACGGGATGAATAGAGGAGAGGAAGAGAGGAGGAGGAGAGGAGACGTACAGTGCTGGTCCAATGGAGCGGAAGCTGCCTCTCTGAAACAGGAGATCATTTGGTTTAGCTGTGGGCTAGGCAGGGAGGCAGAGGGGGATTCTCTGCCTGTTAGCGTCACTGTCAGAGACTGGAGCAGCCCCTAGTCAGAGAGAGAGAGAGAGAGAGAGAGAGAGAGAGAGAGAGAGAGAGAGAGAGAGAGAGAGAGAGACACACACAGAGACACACACGGAGACACACATGGACACGCATACACGCGCTGCGCGCATGTGCAGGCATACATACACACACACACATACACACACACACACACACACACACACACACACACACACACACACACATGCCTCAGCCAACCAATCTATGTAGATATAGTACATACAGAGACACCATTAGTGACTATTTATAGTTCTAGTGGAATAATCCCATTTTGATGTTATGTGCACTCCATTCTAATACCACGGATGTAATTATATGATGAGAATACTGGCAGTGAGGAAAGCATCAGTATATGTATTATATGTTGTGTGCAAGAATAGCTTAAGGTATCAAGATTTCTTTGGTATTTTTAGGTTGTTACAGTATATAATGGAAAACCTCCAACGAATTTGAGTATAGATGTAGGATTTAATTTGAGCCAGTTTGATCATAGGAAAATAATCCTGCAGAAAGGATATGTAAATTATGTTGATTATAATTAATGGACATTTTTGTAGGGGTTGATAATTGTTGGAAGAGAAAATCAAGTCTGAAATTTCAAAGTGGAAATAACAAACTTCAGAAGCATTTTTTAAACCTTAAATAAAACAAGCTTTTAATTTATGTTTTTTCCTGCAACAGGGTGATCAAATTAAGATCCTAATTGGAAATTATCCTATTAAAAATATATGGCTCTCTAACAATGCCTCCTCCATATGTTTCAGTTTCTGCTGTCTTGTCTCTCAGCATTTGGGACTCACTATTTAACTCCGTCTTCCTGCTCTGTAGGTTAAGCAGCACAACTACCTGTGTGCCGGAAGGAACGAGTATATCGATAAGATCCGGAGGGAAAAGGCTGTGACACGGAAGTGTAAGCCGGGATGAATTAGAGGTAGGAATTATAAATGCAGATATCCTAGATCTGCACCTAATCTTAGGGTGCATCTGAGAATAACACCCTATTCCCAGGGAATGTGAGCTCAGGATAAGGGCTATTATTGTGAGGGCAATAGATCATGATATAGGCAGGTTAATGGCAGAACCGAATATGTGGGCCCCGACTAGTCGTAGAACCGTAAAAACAACAAAGTTAAGAGCGTTAGTGAGTGGAGTCAAATTGTTGTCGAATCGGTGTTACTTTGAGACTTCCAGTCTCATTACAGAATACACAGCCAACTTCAGTTTGCAGGCCAATATTAACATGTGATACAGAGTTTGGATACTGCCAGGGAACCAAAATAGACTTGCTTATACAGCAAAAAAAAAGGTTTTCCTTTTTATCGCCATTGCAATATACAGAACAAATGTTTTCCTATGTATTTGTCAAATGGACAGTCTCAAATCTGATTCACTTCCTAACATACTTTCCCTCTGAAAGTTACAACTTCCCTGAAGAGAGGCTGAAAACAGTGCTGTAAGGATATCCTTTCAGAACCTTGACACAGCACTACTACATCTGACAAACAGAAATCAAAGTGCCGATAGAATACTCAAAATGCCACCTAGCTTCCAAAAGTCCAACAATTGCCAAACAAAGTTACGCTCACATATATTTGTAGCTACTTCAGTACCTACATGACATGCTCTCTGTCAACAGAACATGCTGTCTTTTGAAACAACACAATGCAGAAATATCATGATGAGTTCTATTTTAATTGTGATCTTCTTTCCCTCTTCCTCCCTACAGCGCGGAAGTCTAAGAAGCTAGGCAAGCTGAAGGGTGTGAACGAAGACTCGACCCCCACCAAGGAGGGGGGGCAGACGTGCCCTGGGTCTGGAGGTGGAGGGGGGTACTTGTCCTCGGGAGAGAAGGAGCTGAGCACCAGCCCCACTAACACCCTGGTGCCCCACGGCCCTGGAGGTGGGCTGGTGACCCCCTACCTACCCCCCTCCATCTGCAGCGTGTTGGAGGATTGACCGAGGTGGTGTTTGCAGGCTATGACAACACATGACACCAGAACCACCTGTGTCAGCCTCAACCAGCTGGCTGGGAAACAGATGATCCGCGTGGTCAAGTGGGCCAAAGTACTTCCAGGTTAGAGAGAGATACAGTATCTTCCTTTTCTCTAATATCTTTGATGGTTTTGGTGAAGGGGGCCAAAGTACTTCCAGGTTAGAGAGATAACCTGGGGTTTGGAATAATATAGTTAAGAGTGGGTTGTTTCCCTTTTCTCCAATATCTTTAATGGGGTTTGATGGTTTGGGTCAAGCACTTCCAGGTTAGACAGACATGGGGGTTCTGGATGGGCTTGGAGGGTAAGGATGTAAGGAAGAGTGGGTTATCTTCCTTTCCTATAATATCTTTGATGGGGAAATATTAAACAGATAAATGTTAGAGTAACTGATCCATTCATTTTAAAATGCTTGGGGGCAGAGACATGGGTAAATCTCTTGAGTGGGAGATTGGCTGTTAGGAGAAATAATATCATGTATTTTATACGAGGGAGAGTTTGACATGCTGTGGTATTATTAACATTTGCGCCAGAATATATTACAAATTTTAATTGTTAGGAAATTATTCCAGCAATGCTTTAATGAGATAAAGGATAATTTAAAGCCAAAATCTAATCAAGATTTAAGATTTGGAACAGAGCTATTTTACATTAATCAGCCCCCTTTCCTAAATAATGTAAATCGAACTCGCTTATGCAAAAATTGTACTTTAATCAACCATTTGTTTTTTTTAAAGAGGTGAGTAGTTTAAAAATTAGTGGTGAAATATTTAAAAGATGCCTTATAGGCTTACAGTGCAGGTACCTCTTTGATGATGTTTAATTTGTGTATTGCAAATATTTGATAACTCTCCAGGGTGTCTGTTGCCTATTGGACATATAAAAAAAGACAGACAGACAGGAGGAAAACCCTCCCTCTCTCCCCCTGAGTTTGATTTGAATTTTGGATTAGCTCTGCTAATAAAGCTCAGAAGCTCAACTCCAGAAGACCCCGCGCTAATAAGGCAGACTGTTAGCCGACATGGCTGCTGTAGACTATGAACAAGCCTTGTACTGGACAATACAGTGCCACTATTAAGTGTTACACAGTACACAGGAAGCCTAATTATGCTGTGAGCAGCGTCCTGTACTGTAGTCATTGTAGATATATTGACTTGTTGAGTGTTCAGCCTTCAAGCACTTTGATGGGGACCAAAAGGTAATTTTTAATAATATCTTAGATCCAGCTATAGAATATCTCCAGGGAGCACCATTGATGTACAGTAAGCCAGTCATTTAAATCAAGAGCTTTGAGTCTTTTTTAAAAAGCCACAGGCGCAGCAGCAATACAACCCACACACTAATTAACAATGAATTGATACCGAGACACATCGCAGGCTTGTGCAGCGGTTGCATTGCTGACGACTGACATGCAAAGCTGGAATAGTATAAGCTCTGATAAATCACTTTCAGTTGCAGCATTGGTCCGTTGGAACTATGCATTATAGAATGAGGAAGAGTTATATGTGAATGTACTGTATAGAGAGTTGGAGTGAGAGTTTTGCTGCTAGTCTATTTAAGGGCCAACATAGACAACAGGCCAATAATAAGAAGCCTTGGGGGATTTTGTGTAAAACAACACCGGGTGAATACTCTGCAGCGGTTTGTTCATGTCTGAACAAATATTGGTGCTGCTAGGCACCATGCCATATGAGAGAGAGAGAGAGAGAGAGAGAGAGAGAGAGAGAGAGAGAGAGAAGATGATGAGATGTATTTGTCTGCAATCACTACTCAGAATCTACTGAACTAAATGTAAGACTCAGTACTGCTCACCGTTTCCCTTCCCATCAATTCAATAGCCTTCATTAACAGTGGAATTCAGGGACTTTCATTGCCAAATCAAACATGCGGGAACATATCACATTAATAATGATCCTCTCTCTCCCAGGTTTCCGGGGCCTGCCCATAGAGGACCAAATCACCCTTATAGTATTTGGATGTGTGTTCTTAGTTAGCTGGAGGTTAGAAACACACAAACGGACAGATGCTCTACTTTGCCCCCGACCTCGTCTTCAACGAGTAAGTCTGTCCACCAACGGCCTAATCTCGCACGCCACACTTTACAAATATTCAATATTCAGAGACACACTCATCTGGTTCGATGAGACTACTCCGAGCCATCCGCTCCTAGTAGGGGTTTATGTGCTGTGGCAGTAGCACTGTTATATGACCCTAAAATGGGTATTAACTAAAGATGATGATGGCATGGTTACATTTTAATTAGGTTAGCAGACGCTCTTATCAGAGCGACTTACAGTTAGTGAGTGCATAATTTTTATATCGGAATAAACCACAACCTGGCGTGCAAGCACCATGCTCTACCAACTGAGCACAAAGACATGGTTAGAGTTGGTTACTAGGTTAAGTAAATTACAACAAAAAAAGTTATCTAAATTTTGAACAGGTAATAGTTTCTACTTCCCGAGTGCTTGAAAACCAGCTCAGTGTTTCTGACCTGCTCCCAAAAGCAAAGGCTTTTGTATGTAAAGGCGCCTCGATCCTGAGAGCACAGGTTGATCAGAGTGGAGAGGGGAGTCAATGGGGTGTGATGTTGATATATTTGAACAGGGGAACAAATGGAGGAGGAAATGTATATGGGACAGCTGCTTATTGGAGCTGTGGTGCATTGAAGTGGAGGGTAATGGTATGGGACCTGGACAGGGGCAGGGCAGAGGGAGAATACTGGCCCCTACAGGTGGCTGGGGGAAAGTGCACTAAGCCCAGATGGAGAATGATAGTTGGCCAATACAATGTTCTGAACAACACAAAAAGACAGAATACCGAAGTATTGCAAAGACCAAGTATGTTTGGATACAATGTCATTACATGTCAAATTAGAAAGTTACATTCTATAATTTCACTAATTCTATACATTATCATAAAGTTACCTACAGTAGATTTCTTCCTAAACATGTGCTGCTGATATATATTCTAAGAACTTAGCCCTCTCTGAAACTGGAAAGTGTGTGAGAAAGTTAAGGGGGAGCCTGTCTGAATGAAGATGGTCAGGTATTTGGGTGACAATCCCGATGAGAATATCCTACGCCAACTGGATTTACTGCATGGCCTGGATGTGGCTGGTTTGTCCCCGCAGTGGTGGTTAGGAAACCTGCATGTCACCCCTAGTGTCCCCCTATCCGCAGTGTGTCAGTGACTGATAACGGTATGAGGCCGAGGTCCCAAGTTAGGAGGAAGGCTATAGCATGTCCCTGTAGAGATCGAGACGTAAAGAGAAACTAACCTATCTATCGCTCTATAGAGACGTATAGAGAAACTAACCTGCTCTATCGCCCTATAGAGACGTATAGAGTAGAGAAACTAATCTGTCTGTGGTCTATAGGAGACGCTAGTAGAGTAGAGAAACTAAGTGTGGTATAGAGACGTATAGAGGAGAGAAATAATCCGTCTGTCGGTATAGAGAGATAGAGTAGAGAAACAATTGTGGTATAGAGAGTATAGAGTAGAGAAACAATGGTTCGTCGCATAGAGACGATAGAGTAGAGAAACAATTTGTCGGCCATAGATATAATAGAGAAACTAATTGTCTGTGGATAGAGAGTATAGCGAGAGAAATAATGTGTTATAGAGAATAGAGTAGAGAAATAATCTGTTGTGTAAGAGAGATAGATAGAGAATAGAATTGTTATCACTCTATAGAGACATTATGGGACAAACATCCTAAAAACAATCAGTCAGGAACACACTTCCAAGACTGAAATCTTGTCTTTCTAATGAGCAACAGAAAAATACACATGCCAATCGGTGTGTTCAGTGGCTCTTTAAACTTAATTTATGCATCAATGTTTGATTATAGCTTACAATAGCTCTATCAAAACAGTGTTCAACTTTTGGGCACGTAGTGGGTATATCTAGACCTAAACTGTATGATTGACAGAGGAGGAGGGTCAAGAAGGTATGCAAAGTTTTCAACCCAAGAGGACAGAAGATAACGAGGTATAAACAAGATGTTTGCCATAATATAGTGGACCCCAAGAAAAACAAACAAACAAAATTATTATGGGTTTATAAGTATAGTGTTGGGATATTCAGAAGTGAAAAGTGAGTTGACTTTCACTTTTATTTTTAAATTTTTTAAGTCCTCGCTCTTGTTTTCCTGAATTCTCTCATGGCAACGGTGAGAGCCGACAGAGAAAACCAGGGGCAGTGGGATTTTCTCATTTTGGGCAATGATTGAAAGCAAAATTGATTTTCAGACAAAAAGAGAGACTTTTATATCAGACCCAATCATAATGAAATGGAGTTTGCAGAACTCCAACACAATGCTACTCCCAAAACACATACATTTTTCATATGTTATAAGTTAGTAGATAGACAAAGTAGACAGACAGAAATAAGTAGACACTCAGAAAGAGAACGAGAGACACACACTTACAGCTAAACCAAACTCAAAGATGTACATGATACAGTAAAAATGAGTATTTTAAACCTGCTTTATGCTTATAATGAGAACATATGCACCCATTCTCCCTTGTTGCTGCAACTCTGTACAGAAATGTTAAAACTTCTATGACAATGCAGAATCTCCCTCGTCTAGTGTTACGATGAAGTTTATGCAGTAGATACATGGTCTGCGTCCCAAATACCGAAATGCACCCTACCCCCATAGGGTTGGTAGAAGTAGGGTAATAAATAGGGCATGGTGTGCCATTTATGACTATGGTGAACCCCTTTCAAGTGGAGCCACACCGTTGATGATATGAGAAGACAAGATGGGTGATTTAAAGTAGAGAAGGTGGTTCAAAACCCATAATTCCCTGGGTATGGGCATCTGCATAACACATAGCACATTGCTCATTGGCTCTCCCTCTCCATCTGACCCAACCATTCTATGTTCCTCTGCCCCGTGTTGTTGGTTGCTGTTTTGCACTTTGACAGGATTGAGATAACTTCTCTGATATGGTGTGTGAGTGAGTGTAAGTGTTTAGGAAGGAGTGTGTATGGGTGAATCGTTAGTGTGTGTGTGTTTTCATGTACCATGACGGGGGTGATGCAGTAAGTTTTAGCTTGAAACTGAAGCAGTAATATCGCGTTGTGTTATGTGTGTGCAGTGTTTGCACTCTAGAGTGAATTTGGCTTTCAACTCATCCTATCTCAGCGAGTAGAAGGAACTATGTGGAAAGATGTTCCAAAGGGAGTTGAGGCACAGTAGTATGTGTGTGTGTGTAGGGGGAGGATACAAATATTTGTATGTTATGGTGGTGGATGGTGGGAAATAGGGAAATGTACATGGAGGAGTATTTGGGGATGTGGAATTATGGAATGAGATTAGTTTGGGTGGAACAAAATAAATGCGGCTGCGTATGAGCCATCCACTGGGCACAGACGAATTCAACGTCTCATTCCACGCTGGTTCAACATTTTAACTGACGCGGAAACAACGTGAATAACAGGTTCAGTGGGAATGCACTCAAACATATTAGTAAACTTAAGACAAACTGACAGACTTAAAAATGTATAGTGAGAGCAAGAACCAATACTCAGCACTGACCAACCATCCTTTCTCCCCCTCCTCATGGGACGGATGCAGCAGTGAGGCATGTAAGCTGTGTTGGGAGGAGGAGGGAGCCAGGAGTTTGTAGGCTGCAGCTCACCTACCAAGAGTCCCTCCATGAAAGAGGTAACAGAAGCAGGGGAAGGTGGTAGAAGGTGTGGGAGGGAGGGAGTTGTCAGTAAAAAGCAATAAGAGTTGTGATAGCGTGGTGTGATTGAAAAAGAGAGTATAGGGTGTTTTGCACCAATCAACAGTAGTCCAGTGAGGTAGTGTTATCAGCCACTTGGGGGCTCTGGTTTATGTGAGTTACAAGCAGACTGAAGAGTAAATAACAGTAGATAGTGTGCGACCTGAGTGGAAAATAAGGAACCAAGAATAAAATAAAACATGAATTTAAGCTGGAGTAGTATAATTATAGGTATGCACGAATGGATTGGGTGACACTACAGGATTCAATGATTATACTATACCTCTGGCACGATGTCAGTGGCACTAATGTGAAGAGAGAGAGAGGCACATGAGTGAGAGGTAATTTTGTAGAGAAAGTAAGAGAGAGAAAATAATCTCAGTGTGAGAGAGACATTTACATCATTTTTGCAGACGGTTATAAAGCGGACTTACAGTAGTGAGTGGATACATTTTTGTATGGTCCCCCGAGGAATTGAACCCACAACCTGGGGTTGCAAGCGCCATGCTCTACCAACTGAGCCACACACGGAGCATAGAGAGAGAAAGAGTGAGCGAGAGAGAGAGAGAGGAGCACGGACAGGGAAAGAGCGAGCGAGAGGAGAATGAGAGAGTGAGTACCCCCATTCTTCACCATATGGCAACTAAGGACAATGTTGGATCAGCAGTAAATGCAGCCAGGGCAGAGCAGTAGAGCTACAGGAGGGCAAGGCTGCATAGGCAGCGTATGGGAGTTGAGAGGCAGGTAGCCCTGCTCGCTTTGGAACTGGGGATTTGAGGAATGTAAATAGGTAGGAAGGGAGGAGGATGTGGTTGCACGGGGAGGAGGAGCACTACTGTCATGGATTTCTGCCTGATTGAGTAATGGAAGCCTGGCTAGGAGTGTTGTTAGAGCAAATAGAGCGGAAAATAACTAACTATTAAAGGATACTTTGTGATTTTTGACAATTAAGCCCTTTATTACTTCTCAAGTCAGATGAACTCTGGATTCCATTTTTATGTCTTGTTAAAGAGAAGTCATTAGAGGTAGTTAGTGAGACAATAGGTAGAATTGCCCAATGCTAAGCAATTCCTTAAACTGCACGGAGAGAAAAACATAGATCAAATTGTTGGAGAAGTAAAACAGATTGTCAAAATCACAAAATCCCCTCCACCACCCCGGGCCTCCACCCTGTCCCGCCGCAGCACCTCCACCCCGCCCCCCTGTCCCTCCACCCCGGCCCTCCACCCCGTCCCATCGCAGCACCCTCCACCCCCGCCCTCCCCCGGCCCCCCCTCCACCCCTGTCCCCTTCCACCCCTGTCCCCGCAGCACCTCCACCCCCCCCCTCACCCCCGCCCCTCCAGTCGCAGCACCACCCCCGGCCCCCCCACCCGTCGCCGCAGCACCTCCCCCCCCTCCACCCCGCCCCCTCCACCCTGTCCCCGCCGCAGCACCCCTCCACCCCGTCCCCCCCCCCCGCCCCCCCACTCCTGTCCCGCCGCGAACACCTCCACCCCCGCCCCTCCCCCCGGCTCTCCACCCTGTCCCGTCAGCAGCACCTCCACCCCCGTCCCTCCCCCCAGTCCCTCCACCCTGTCCCATCGCAGCACCCCACCCGGCCCCTCCACCCTGTCCCATCCAGCACTCCTCCACCCCCGGCCCCCCCACCCCCGCCCCTGTCGCAGCAACCTCACCCCTCCACCCGCCCGCCGCAGCACCTCCACCCCTCCACCCCGCCCCGCCGCAGCACCACCACCCCCCCCCCCGGAGCACCTCCACCCCCAAACATCCCGCAGCTATGATATCTTTAATAACACATTACGTATCGAACCTAATTTAGTTGTATATTGCTTTAACTATGCAAGGGGCGGCAGGTATGAGGTTAGATGCGATAGGCAGTAACCAAAAAAGGTTGCTGGTTTGAATACTGGAGCCGACAAGGTAATAAAAGTAATAATAATCTGCGGTGCTTGAGCAAGGCACTTAACCCCGATTGCTCCAGGGGTGGCTGTACAATGGCGAACCTGGCCATGAACCCCACTCAGGAGTTGGGATATGCACAAAAAAATGTGTGCCATAACACACTTGGTGTAATTTGGATTTTAGTCCTAAAATTAAGCATTCCCAAAGGTGAACAGGGCATTGACACTGGCCTGATATAAAGTGTCAGTGAATTCATCTGAAAGCAGGAGTGATGTTGGAGTGGAAGTGGATGGTGTTGAGAGGATGGACAGAACGAGAGAGGATAGAAAAACAGAGAGAGAGAGAGTAAGATGGAGAGAGAGAGAAACAGCACAGAAAGAACGAGAGAGCTCTCCGGTCCGTCTGTTGTTGCTGCCTCTTCCCTCCTCATCCTCCGGAGCCTCTCCAAAGAGCCCTGCTGTACTTAATAAAGCCCAGTCAAGCACTGGGCAGCGCTCCAAAACCTGCTGTTTTTCTCCTACTTCCTGGCCCAAATGGAGAGAGAGAGAGAGAGAGAGAGAGAGAGAGAGAGAGAGAGAGAGAGAGAGAGAGAGAGAGAGAGAGAGAGAGAGAGGGGGAAAAAAAAAAAAAAAAGAAAAAAAAAAAAAAAAAAAAAAAAAAAAAAAAAAGAGAAGGGGGGAAGAGAGAGAGAGAGAGAGAGAGAGAGAGAGAGAGAGAGAGAGAGAGAGAGAGAGAGAGAGAGAGAGAGAGAGAGAGAGAGAGAGAGAGAGAGAGAGAGAGAGGGGGAGAGAGAGAGAGAGAGAGAGAGAGAGAGAGAGAGAGAGTGTGGAGGGGTGTGGAAACACAGGGCAATTGATGATCGAATGTGGCCGCATGAATGTTAGAGTTGGGTTTAGTAGTTGTTGGAGATTGATCAGGGCTTTGTGGATGATGATATTGAGGTTTCATTTTAGAGTCTAACTTTATATGAAGTGATATGCATTTTATGTTGTTTACTTTAGTTTTAAAAGGTATTTATCTCTTTTAAGATTTTTGTTTGTGACTAACAGTGCAATTAGATCTGAGTGCTTTGAGGCAGAGACAAAACATTTTCCAGCTACAATTTCCTCCATATTCTTGAGCACAGACTGTCACAAATAACTGAAGAGAGATAATGATAATGTGATGAGTTATTGGGGAAAGGTGTTTACAGAGTGTTGTATGTGGAGATGTTTTGTTTTGACCTTGAAGGTTATAGCATGCAGGTTCATGAGACCCTGCAGAATGGGTGTGTTGATTACTAAAGACAGATGAACCCTTCAGCTCCACAGTGATAGTGTATGGAAACATATTATCCTTTAAACTGTCATTTCCTAACAATACTCAGTAATATAACGCCCCCTAATAAATATTGTGGTGGATGATTTGGTCATAAAATGGTTGCTAAACTTGACATGCATTAGCCTCACTGCAGGGGGGTGCTAGCTAATGGTGGATAAGGAGGTACCCCTAAAACAAGTAGAAAAAGCACTATAAATCATTATATAAACCATAATCCATTATTATAATGATTTATTTGTCAGAGAGATAATAATAATCTGAGTGTTATTATTAGGGGGTGTTTTTACATTGTTTTATTAAAGTTTGGGTGGACAGGATGCATATTTTGGATAAGTTTTATTAGGAGGGGAACAGTATACAGGCATATTTTGTATGGAAAGTTTTATTTAATGAATACATAATCACGCCGGTATGGAAAGGAGCAAGGCACTACAGAGGAGTGCGCAGGCCAGTACATCACTTGGGCCAAGCTCCTGCCATCCACGACACTCTATACCAGGCGGTGTCAGAGGAAGGCCCTAAAATGATCAAAGACTCCAGCCACCCTAGTCAAGACTGTTCTCTCTGCTACCGCATTGCAAGTGGTACCGGAGCGTCAAGTCTAGGTCCAAAAGGCTTCTTAACAGCTTCTACCCCCAAGCCATAAGACTCCTGAACAGCTAATCATGGCTACCCGGACTCATTTGATCTGATTTGATTACCCTGCATTTCCTTTTGTAAACCGGTATATCACGGCTTGAACCAAGGCCAAGACACACTGTCAGTGAGGTATGAGGTGGTAAGACTAAAGCAGGAAGCTGCATGTCTACCATGTCATGTGTGTTTGGATTTTTTCACAATGACACCCAATATAATATATAGCCTATGTACAGAATATACCAGGAGGCAGGAGCAATGCATGTATTTCTGGGTTGTGGAGATAAAAAAAAGACGAGGGTTTCATAGAACATCCTGGGTCATATTCATTAGGGAGCACCGTAGCAAAAGGTTTTGCAATGGAAAATGAAAACAAGTGTCTTATTGGACAAGTTCAGGTGTAGATAGTCCCTCCCTATTTCAGTCCATTTTCTTCCGTTTGGTGCTTATTATTATTTATTAAACCCGGCTGCTTAAAAAATATGGCTTTGCGTGCGTGAGTGTGAAATACGGCCTGGTTGACACATCTGGGTTGGGTACCGCAAGCTAAAACCATTCTTTGACATTAAACCAATTACGTTGTGTAATTGCCCCACTTCTGCCGGCCACGCCCTAAATGACACATACACTTTCTGCGGCTACGCCCTAAATGACACATACACTTCTGCCGGCCCTAAATGCTAAATGCCAACCAGCGCTGAATCAAATGAGGGACTATCTGAGTCAATGGGGCGAAAACAAAAGGGCCCAAATGTGGCCCCTGGTTTTAGCATGTTCCTGTTAGTAAGGGTCACAAAACAAGCCACCTAGAAACAGAAAGAACAGAATCCCCTCTCTCTCGCTCTTGATGCTTTTCCAGAGCGCTCTCGGTTATTGCCTTGTCATTATTTTGCTCTGGGTCTCTGCTAGGCTCAAGACTAGGTTTGTGTTTTGTGTGTGTGTGCATCTCTCACTGTGTCCATGTCTCCAGTGTGTGTGTGTGTTGTTTGTGTGGTTTGTGTGCGTGCATGTGTGCGTCTTCGTCTGTGTGCTCGCGCCTGCGACGACGACTCTGAGCATTGACATTTGCTGAGCTATTTCCTCCAAGATGCAATGTTAACTGACAGGCTCTGGTCCTGCTCTTGCCTGTGGCTGTGTGTTCTAAGAAACAAAAAAGTACTGTCAACTGTATTCTCACACGGCTCTCAGCATCAACAGGTGTGTCTTTCTGTCTGCCATGTGTTGGTTTAGGTTAAGCCTTCAAATGCAAATCTTCAAACTAGGCTAATTCAACATGAAATCAAATCAAGTGTATTTGTCATATGTACAGGACACACATGGTGTACACAGTACAATTAAATGTTTACTTGCAGGTGCACCACATTTACTACAGACGGAGTACAGTACAGATGTAGGATCTTAATTTCAGCAGGAAAACATAATCCTGCAGCAACAGGAAATGTGAATTATTATGTGGATTATAATGAATGGACATTGTTGCAGGGCCGGCACCAGAGCGAATCAGTTGGACGGGCATTTGATTTCTAAATTGTGTTAATGGGTGTATTAGTAAAGACCATAGGCAGCTCATGAGTTTCAAGTTTGGGGAAGCTTTATCCTACCATTTCTACGATCATGCGTGTCAGTTATGGATGAGTTTTTATATGCACATTTTTGTGAAACAGTTAAATTTCAATAATAACGTTTTCGGTTTTTCAAAATTATTGGCACGTGGTTAATCATAAAAATCTGAATTAAAGGGATAAAAAAAGTTACAATTCAACTAATGCAAGAGAACCAGCCTTTGTCATATGGACACATTGATACACCGTGATCCATTGGCGGCTAAAGAAATGAGTGCATGGAACTCAGAGATAGCCTATAGGCCAATGCAGCAGTAGGGCTATAACTTCCATCGTCAACTAAGTAAAATACATAGGCCTAAAACCAACAAATAAAAACAGTAGAAATTATCCTGATGAAAATTCAGGTTCTTTCAATCGTATTAATCTCTATCTCCGCCTCCCTTTCTAAGCATGTCTTGACTATCGCTAGTGAAATGCAATATTGTATCAACTCAGCAGGTTGGTATGCTCAGGCGTGCATGCTCCTCAACGCGTTGTCAGACAGAGAAACCACCCACATGCTCATTGCTACATGGAGCACTCCAAACAAAAGACAATTAAAAAATTGACAGGACTCCTAAATTATGTTTATGAAATAAACCAAAACTGTTTTCTCACAAGTGTAGCAGTTTGTGAACTCTGCAAACAACGTTTCCACTCTTAGAATGAGAATGGTAAATGACTGTAATACATGCATTAACAGAAGTGAATGTAACCAAATGACGGGATTAACGGACATTTACTAGACCTACTGGTTACATATGTAATGGTGAATTGATAAAAATAATCAAATCAAAGGGCAAACAATTCACACAATGAAACAATGAATGTGCAGGAGACAGCGGAACACATTCTGGAGAGCTGAGTGCATTCTGGAGAGAGACGCCCATATCTTCGCCACAATCCCCTTCTTCTTGTCTCAACATTTTAAATGATACTCAAGAAACATTATCTTCACACATTTTAGATAATTTTCATTGACAGCTGCAACTTAATAATCAGCAAGGCCTATTGCCAAGCAAGCTTCCCAAATTGCTGTCTTCTCAAATAGGCATTGGCCTATGCATTTGTGATTTAAAACAATCCACAGCTTAAAAAAAGTATGACATGCCATACTCCTTTTGTCCAGACAGTATCAGATACATGGTCTACACATACGGAGACAGAGGGGCGCTGTTTCGCTCGCTCGGATGCTTTATCTGAGATTGAGTCTTTCTGTCAGTGTGCGTCTCAGTTAAATAAATTATTAATATTTCAGTATTTTATTTGGACGGGCAAGGAGGTACGGTAGGGCGCGCCAGGTCCCCTAAGGCTCGCCCATAACGCCGGCCCTGCAATGTTGTAGTGGTTGATAAACACAAGAGCAAATCAAGTCTGAATTTCTAAATGGAATTAACAAACTTCAAAAGCTTTTTTAAACCTCAAGTTTCAAATGTTCTGCATAGCATGAAAGTTCTCCTGTAACAGGGTGATCAAATTAAGATCCTACATCTGTATATCAAATGCAGGCCTCAAGGGTCAAAACAGTGCCTCAACTCAGCCATAGGTAACCCCAAAAAATAGCTTTTTTATTTTTTTTAAAGGTATCAAAACTGACCATAGAAACAGTACAAGGAGAACAGCTTGTTATTAGTGTACCACTGTGAGGCAGGTCGAGCCACGCTGTGACACCAGAAGGATCTAGCCAGGCAGGTAGCCTATCCTCCTAGACTGATCCCAGATCTGTTTGTGCTCTCTTGCCAACTGCTATGGTCACTGTCATGTAATGTTTGGATCAGATCTGGGACCAGGCAGGTCCTAGACTGATCCCAGATCTGTTTGTGCTTTCTTGCCAACTGCTATGGTCATTGTCATGTAATGTTTGGATCAGATCTGGGACCGGGCAGGTCCTAGACTGATCCCAGACCTGTTTGTGCGGCATGATTATTCTGACCATAGGAGTTGGCTATACAGCACAAACAGATTTGGGACCAGCCAGGCAGGTAGCCTACTAACCTGGGCTACAGTGTGTCAGCCTTCTCCCTATGAAACCGGATGTCAATTAGACTTTAAAGTGTGTCATTTGGAACAGTTGGTTGCTCTGGTTTCAGGTAATCATTACCTGAAGCTGCTTAGTCAATTACCAACACGTCAACATTAGCTAGGACACACCTGCCTTAGTGTGCCAACAGGGTGTGTGTGTGTGTGTGTGTGTGTGTGTGTGTGTGTAGTACATAACTAACACTGTCCCGTGATACTGCACTTAATAAAACTAAACAATCATCTTTCGACCTATAGACCTGTTTTGATATATGTCTGAATAACTTGTTGTATCTCGCGACATTACCATAATAAGTAGGTTACTATGTACTATGACAATATACTGTAGTAGTAGCAGCTATGATAATTAACCGTGCACAGGAGGCTGCAGAGGGGAGGACGGCTCACGATAATGGCCGAAACGGAGTAAATGGAACCAAACACCAATCCATGCATTTGATACAATTCCACCTATTCCGTTCTAGCCATTACCACGAGCCGTCATTGTTTGCCACCAACCTCCTGTCGCAACAGTGATCTATAAGCAGTGGCAGGGTTGTAGGCTACTAGTGACAAAGGTACAGTGCTGGTTAGATTGAAAACAGTACCTGACAGCACTTTGTTCGTTACAACACAGTGTATATTAGAAGTGTTACTGTAGGCCTACAGTACAAGAAAGATATTAGAGGCACTTTTGTTGGGAGACTTGAGGGACAGACATTCTTTGAGAGACGAGGTGTTTCTTAATCAGTTAGCCACGCCAGACGGAATGTGATTTAAGATGAGGTTAGAAGGCGAGCCATATCGCTGTTAGTTTGTCCTCTACGGAGATATGAGCGAGGAGGGGGGAGAGAGGAGAGAAGAGAGAGAGAGAAAGAGGAGAGCTAAGGGGAAAAAGATTTAGAAAGGAGAAATGGAGAGAGGATATCTGTATCCATCCTGAGAACACACATTCGCTCGCTTCCTCATCTAATTTCTCACGTGAAATCATGTCTGTCCCCTCATCTCATTAAACCCTGTTTCAATATGTTCGGTCACGCTTCTTAGATAGTGATTTGACTGAAAAAAAGAGGACTAACTACCATGTACTGAATGAGTGTGGCGGTAAGTGACAAAGGGTTGATGTGGCTGTCAACAATAATGGTAAAAAAGAGTAAGAGCGGTCTTGATTAAAAACTACTGTTGTTATGACTGCTTATGACACCTTGTGTCATGGTTAGAACTAAGCTGTATGATAGGTGCCCTTATGTTCAAATCAAATCAAATGTTCTCAGTAAGGTCAAGTTCAGGTCAAACTGCCATCTGCTTGTACAATACATTTGTCTTGTGTTATGTAGGCTAGTTGCTTACACCTCTCATCAATACTTCCCTTTGGCTTCCTCTCTCTACTCTCGCCCCTCCAGTTCCCAAAGAGGGTCTGAAGAACCAGGCAGCGTTTGAGGAGATGAGGGTGAACTACATCAAGGAGCTGAGGAGGTCTGTGGGCAAGGCCACCAACAACTCTGGACAGACGTGGTAGCGCTTCTTCCAGCTCGTCCAAGCTACTGACGCCATGCATGATGTAAGCAATGGACCCACATCACTGTAGAACTGTATCCATAACGACACGCACTGTACCCAGCACAACATCACAATGCCAAGTCCCGTCAACAAGCCTTCTCTATGCTATGCATGCACAAGGCAAGTTCAATGATTGGAGTTTAACAATGTTAGTAAGGGAATATCTCTGAAATAACAAAAGATTATTGCATTCCAATGACTAGCCCTAAGGGGTGTTTATTTTGGAATGGGCAGAGATTGCCCTGTATTGGTGAATGAATGGAACATGGAGGAATCAATGTTCAGGCTCACAGTGGTGGCCTGGTGGGTCAATACAACTGTCCCCCTAACTAAATGCACTGAACGCACTGACTGTAGGGGTTATGCAAGGACAACTTAGCATGTGGTGAAACATTAGGAGCTGGAAGCATTATGAAAAAATACTCACATCTCACAAATGGAAAAAGTCCCTGATAAAAAATGTACAAGACTAGACATCAGAGGACAGCATTGATTGATTGAGTGAAGTGATTGAGTAGGCTACTAAATGCAGATGATCCTATGACTCAGGGGGTTCCCAAACTGACCATTTTGAGTGATCCAAACAAAAAAAAGTTACGTTTACTTTTATCATTGGGGCTATAACAGTCTATTACAAATCAGTCTGTCAAACCATACTTTTGAAGGAAGTATGGTTTGAAGTGATTGAAATGCATCAGAAAGATATTGGGAAGTTCAGAAGATCATCAGGCATCTTCAATGTAGAAAAGAACATAGTCATTGATGATGTTCTTTTTCCCGCAGTCTGATTTAGTGCCTGGTCTTGTCCACTCTGTGCTAATGAGTCCTGCACGGTTTGTGGGCATTGTGGACACATATGTGTTCCTGGGAGTCTTATCCTTCAGTGATGGGGGTCATAATATTTTGTAGCTTAAACCGAACAAAAGATAGACGATATTTGTAGGAAAAAACAGAAACTGCTCTGTTTATTACAACCACATCTAGCAGCTACCGGAGACTACTGACGTAACCCTGGTTCTATGAACCAAGTTCCAAATTATTATTATTTTTTAAATCAGAGTTTCTCTCACGACCCCATTGTTCAAGTCAGGCAACCCCTAGTTTGGGAAACGATGCCTATGTAGAAGAGGAGGTATAGTCTATTTAGAATCATTAGCACCACCTAGTGGTAAGTCAGACTAATTTGAGTCGGACCCCCAACAAATGACAAACAATTACAGTCATATCAATGCCATGATACAAAGTTAACCTAAGGATCTGGCCTACGGTAGTGTTGGTATCACTCTGAATAAAGATACAGTAAGGTAACTGAACACACACACCAGTCAGAAAGGGAATGCCAATTCAAGGTTTCCCAGGGCACAAAAGTTAACCCTAACTTCCAAGAATTAGGCTTTGATTGTACTTTTTATACAACGGGTGACAGTCAATCATTATTTGAATTGGTTGGTAACCCGTTAATAATTAATAATTAAGTGATAATGCCCGAGAAGCCAGTGTTTGTTGGATATATTGGCACGGGTGTTGTTAGGCCCGAGACTAAGTCAAGAGCCGACAAACTGTGCCAATATATCCAACAAACACTGGCTTCGAGGTGTGATTGAAATGAGGGTCTAATCCTGAATGCTGATTGGTTAAAACCGCATTCCAGCCGGTGTCTATTCCACAAGTTACCACCAGCTAAATCTATGACGTTAAAATGCCTATTTATACTGTTCCATCTGACTACGCAATCCACTGTCTCATCAACCCAGTCAGGCACTTTATAAACTTGATCTCCACTATAAAAAGCATCTACACATTATCTACGCATTTCTTTAGACTAACATTTCGTTTTCAACAGCGGAGATTTGCTATAAACCTTGCTGTCTGTGTCTCTCCTGACATTTGCAACATTGTTTCAATATCTCCTGCTGAACTTCCCATAGTATTGAATTTGTCGGGGAGTCGGGACGAGACAGAAAGGCAGGGCAGAGTTTCTCAGCCGGTCGAAATCATGAATCGAAGTTGGCATAATTTTTATGGATATATACCAAAAATGTCAATTGAAAAAAGTTAAAACAAAACGCAGCTAATTTGTGGTCTTTCCAGCTTCAGTTTGAAGTGATTGTGTTACTGCAGCTGTGTTGTTGGCTAGCTCCTCTGTCTGAACAACAGTGTCCTGACGAGTGAGTACATTCTCTATGTCCCAGGCGAAATCGCGCCCCATTAGCTCCTATTGTTATGGATGTATCCAAATAAATGCCACTAGAAACAGCTTAAGCAAAGTAGCTACTTTTTGACGTGACTGTAAATTCACCAGAAGTTAGGCTAGCTAGCCGGAAGGGACAAGAACGCTACCAGCCAGTATGGCAATGGAACATTTAGAAACGAACGAACTAAGTATGAATAAATAATCAAAATAACGTTTTAATTAAAATATGTCCAATCCATTATTTGAATATGTTTAGGTAACTCCCTGTATAAAAGTGATAATGCCCTCAAGCCAGTGTTTGTTGCGAAATATTGGGTACGGTTCGTCGAAGTTAATGTAACAACACCTGTGCCAATATATCCAACAAACACTGGCTTCTCGGCACTATCACCTAAGTGTATTATTCACAATTCATGACAAGCCAATGAAATCTCTATACAAACACAGCTGGATTCTTTCAAACTACAACTCTCTCCCTCCCGCTCTCTCCCCCAATATAACTCTACTCCTTCATCTCCCTCTCAATGTCCGTATTTATTCCTTGTGTTATTTTTTCCACATTTATCTTTCTGCATTGTTGGGAAGGTTCATAAGTAAGCATTTCACTGCTAGTCTATACCCTGTTGTTTTACGAAAGCAGTGACAAATAACATGGTATTGATTGATCCTCCCCTCCTCTAGCTGGTGGGGGAACCTGCTAGACTTCTGTTTCTACCACGTTCCGTGAGTCTCAGGCTCCTGAAGGTGGAGTTTCCAGAGATGCTGGTGGAGATAATCAGTGACCAGATACCAAAGGTGGAGTCGGGCAACACATACCTCTACTTCCACAAGAAGTGACTGTACTGAGTCCCTTGAGAGAAAGAGAGAGAACGAATAGCGAGAGGGGGAGGAGTGGAGAGGAGGAAGGAAGGACCCTACCTTAGGAGTGGCCTAACTACTATGCCAGGCAGTCGGTCTCAAGCTGCCCCTCCACTTTCTGAAATGGGACAGGAAGTGGACAGGAAGTGACACGTGAGGGGCAGGAAGGTGAGATTGAGGAAGTAGGAAGTTGAGTCCACTAAACTGCAGTCTCCGTCCCGCTGGTTAGAGAGGTGACGCTTCGAGTGAGTGACATTCTGCGCCAAGGAAAACGCACTGAGGAGGACTTTTCAAAATGTGACAAAGAAGCATCCCGACCTCTTAGGCCCCCCCCAAGAAGCGATGATGATGACAATGTTTTTCTATGGATACGAAGCCATACATTTTTTTTTGGTTGCGCTACAGTCCATACGTTCACACACACATGCTAAAGTACAGTAATGCAGCACGCACACAGATAGACAGTAACAAACGCCATCTTAGCCTCCTGAAAAATGTCAAATGATAACTGTGCTTTTGCATTGATTCATGGATACTAGTACTACTACTCCTGACAATATGGAAAACAATTAGATGTTGCTATGCAGTGTATTGTCATTAGGTTACATGGCAACAATACTTTTTCCATGACAAAGACTAAATCTAGGGTTTCTGTGGAGAGGATCAAGGTCTATTTGAACATGCTCCAAGGGCTATACATGCTTAACAAACTGAATAGTTGCATAAAAAGCTAACAAATTCTACTTGGTTCTGTAGTGGTGTGTATTACAACACCCAAATGCCCACATTACTCAAATTGTTATAGCGTTGCGAGAATCGATCAAAAACTTAACTCTTAATAAAGCAAAAACTTCAGAATGAAGAATTTTCAAAGTATGGTGTTTTGTGTGATCCAGTGTGAAGAAAGTTGAGTAACAGTTAAAAGTAAATCTCCCATGTCATATGTGAAGGCTTTCTGATATGAAGATGATTAACAATGCAACATTTGTCAATAGATGAATTCCATCCAAAATAGGTGCGGAGTATGGAAAAAAATCCTGATGGATTCACAATAAGGACTTTCCTCACATCGTAACGCATTTGAGGGGTACACCCAGTTAGATATCCAGGGGGTTTCTCAAACTTTTTGGGGCCGGGGACCTCTTTTTTGATAGCAAATTCATCAGGAACCCCTTCATAATCAGAACACAACTCAAGTGAGTTAAAAATAGCATACAAGGATTTTAACTATGACTTTGGCAGTGCACGGCTGGACGAACCAAGTCTTGGGCCTTGGGAAGGACCATTTTAAAGGCCCTTGGCATCGGAGAGAAAATGTTGCCATTTTGAAGATAGTTTCCTGCAACTTCTACACATTTTGTCATGGGGATGATTTTTGTTGTTGTTGCAGTTTTTAAAGCTAATATCCTGAAATTCTACACATTTGGGTATGAGCCAGAGAGAAAAACTGGCAGTTTTAAAGCTTGAATTACAGTGCATATAAAAACATTTTTGGGGAATACAAGAAGAATTAAAGTTGGAAAATGTATAATTGGTGGAGTACTGTGGATCTACCAATATCCATGTGAGCCTCCCAGGCCCATGTTGCCCAGGGTTAAGAACAGGAGTCTTTTAATAATAAAAAGACCCCCTGCAATGGACCCCACTTTGAGAACCCCCTGAGTTATACAGTATAATTGCATTGGTTGTGAAAACATCAGAGCACCCATTTCCGGTCTATTTCTACCTACTCACAGTGCATCCAAACCAGCGCCCTTTGCCAAGTCAACCGACACTTATCTACCGTTTCCGAGAAATAATAATAAAAGCATTTTGTGAAGAGTGTTGTTGCAAAGGTTTTCTTTTTTTTTTTTTTAAGCCAGACATTTTACACCTAAGGTGCTTCTTTTTGTAAACGCAAAGCAGATGAATAACACTTTTCTGGTAACTAACACATGTACAATTATCAGCATTAGATACAGGGTTGGGTAGGTTATTTTCTACAATGTAATCTGTTGCGTTACTAGTTACCTGTTCAAAATGTTCATCAGTAATGTAATTTTGGGATACCCAAACTCAGTAATGCAATCTGATTACGTTCATGTACTTCAGGTGATTACTTCCCTTAAGAGACATTAGAAAACGACAAAAATAATCCATCAAACGCATTTGGTGTGTCATCAGTGGTTTTCCGACTTGCCTGTGGTTGGTTCCGCTCAGGTGGAACAAACGTAAACTTGCGCCTTTCATTGAGAAAACAGAAAGGTGTTGTCATGAATTTTTTTCACAAACATCCTTTCTGAATTCCAATAAGTAATCATCTAGTTTTTCAAAGGTAAAGTAACTGATTACAGTTGCAGTTATTTAGTAATCAGATGACATGTAACTCCCCCAACCATGATTAGATACAATAACAACCTTCAAACATACTGTATGATGTTGATGTTGGAAAATGCCATTACTCTATAGTCACAGTGCTTAGTAAATGCATAATGTATTCAAACTTACCCCGCAAAGCGGAAAATACATTACAGGAAAGTGTAGATGGTACTCGCTTAGGTTACAGTCACATTTTTCCCACTGTTGTACAGAAACTGTTTTGAAAGTACATGTTGATACTGCTGATAAATGACTGACTCATTGCATTGGCCACCTGTCCTGATTTTTGTGTTGTCCATCTTGTCTTTGGGCCAACTCTAGACGTATGGCAGTCATCTGGACCATTCTTTGACAGACCTGGGTTCAAACATGATTTGAAACCTTTCAAACTACTTTGCTTTAGCTGCCTGGACTGTCAGGTGGGGTGGGATTTGTACTTTTGGGACTTTTCTATTCTTGGTTCCATTGCTGCAAAACTGAAGCTCAATTAAGCACAGCTAAAGAATTTGAAACAATTTCAAATAGTCCTTGAACCCAGGTCCTGATTCTTACTAGTTTCACACCAGATTGACTGAATGCTTAACCATTGTGGAACACTATGATGCTACTGAATAGCGTGAGAGATAGTGAGAGAGTGTCGTTCGAGAAGAAAAACAGAGGGGGCGTTTGGTTGATCGGTCTGCCTCATTTGTGAGTGTGTGTGGTTGTTTTTTTCCTGGCAAGCACCGATCAAAAAGTTGATCCGCTTTTTTCGAGAGGGCATTTCGTTAGTTTTCCTACGTTCTATAGGATTATGCAGCATATCCTATTTGCCTGAATTAGATTTGTACAGAAGAGATATTCTTGTGACAATTGAGTCGTGCATTAACCCAGCTAGAATGTTGTATGTCTGGTTGATAATAACTAAATGTGAATATATATGGAGGGACCCTGCATGAATAAGGCCTACAGGTTAAAGGGATAGTTCACTTCAAAATGTGAACTATCGCTTTAAGGTGCTGTTGTGTTTCACTATGGGTTCTCTGCACTTTGTTGAGTTGGACGTATAGAACAGACACTGGCAGGAGGATCACGATGCGAAAGAAAAAACAGTCCCTATGCTTAAACGGTCTCATTTGCAGTCTCTCCCCTCCTTGTCCTTTTGTACATTGCTGTGTTGAAGTTGTGAACTGATGGATCCTAAAGACACGCTGTAAAGAACTGCTATTCTCCTATACCTGTTTTGCTGCCCTTTAACCCCGCCCTTTATTTTATTTTTGCAATAAGTGTCAAAAAAAGGTTCATAGGCCGAATGGGAAAGAGTATTTTGAAAGAATTATATTTTGCTGGAAACAATATTTAAGTACTTTGTCTATCTAAAAAATAAAAAACAGATTTTTTTTTGTAAAGTGGAAATGTTTATGCATGCTTTTTTGATGAGATGTTTACATTGTATTTAAGAAGGGAAAAATTGTGCCTTTTATCTCACCTGATTACAACATTTTACAGTATATATTGTAAATAATACAGAAAGTCATTATGCTTGATAGCGTAAAAACATTGATACTTTAAAAGGAATAATCCCGGTCAAAAACTATATTTTGGTATTTGTTTCATTAGTCCAGTTAATCATAAAAAAAAAAAAAAAAAAAAAAAACTTTACCAGTCAAGTTTTCAATGCCGCACATTCAAATCAACTGGGAACTCTGAAACTCTCAGACTTCCAGTGCGTCAAGACAACTGGGAACTCAGAGGGGGACCAAGCTTCTCTCAGACTGTGTGAAAAAAATAGTTTTGAACGTCTTTCAGCTTCGAATTCGGGAGTCAGAAACTCTGGCATCTTTCTAGAGCTCAGACTTTCAACCTGAAGATCCACTGACATCATGATTCGACCTAGTTTTTTTCCTGAGTTCCCAGTTGTCTTGAAAGCACAAAAAGTAACTTGCCACATCACAATGATGCGTTTTGAATCCATCGTAATGATGTGTCATGTTACACTTTGCTTATTGAAAACGTATATCTTGAAAAAAACAAAATTGATTTGACATGCAAAACATTGAGACGTATCAACAGTGGACTAATGAAAATGGTTTAATATATATCGTTTTTGAGTGGATTATTCCTTTGTTGGAATATCTGCAGTTAATGTGGCACCCACTAGTTATATTGTCGATTTTGGATCATAGAAAAAACAGCACAAGGATGACATAAAAAAGCACCTGCTCCCAGATCTGTTTGCGCGGGTTTGTCAACTCCTGCCAAGTCATTGTGATGCCAAACATGATAATGATTGGCAGTGGTTGACAAGACAGCACAAATAGATCTGGGACCAGGCTACAAAAAGCCACGGGTTAGAGTGAGTTGCAGAAAGTACCAAACATTGTGACACTTAATTTTACTACCTGAATGTTAGAGAAAGAACAGAAATGTCATCTTTTTTTTCTTCCTGAAAACATAATGTTAACTGTTTATCTGATTATGAATTGTTTCTGTACGATTATCTTTCCATTTTTATTTCAATGTGACTAAGAAAATAAGTAGGCAAAAGTATTTCATTTCTTTGTTACAGAGAGTAGACACAGTACCAAACTATGGATCAATGAGTTCTTGCTGTTGACATGATTATCTCCAAACCCTATAGCGAATTATGTGATTTAATACTACCACACTAAAATCAAGCAATCAAAAAAAACGATTAAAGCTGAAATAATGTAGCTTGAAAATATTCTTGCCTCTTCAGTTTGATCAGATATTAAGGTTCCAACACAGATTACATTGTGAAAGACAGGTTGGTGTGGTCACCACAGTTGGGATTAATTTTTATTCCACTTCCAATCCATTTAGAAATAATCTGGACATCTACCATTTGAATTGGAGGAAAAGGCTGAGCATTGGGGTATAACTCGTGGATTGACTGAAAGTCTGAAACCTAAATTAATTTGACTCCGATACTGGTGATAATAGAACCCAAACCGTGCTACCCTGGGCTTTCAGAAACAACTCCTTATTTGTATCATTGAGAGTTATGGATGCATCATGACTGTTCACAGGGTTTAGTTGGCTTGTCTCAGGTTTTGCAGTGTCCCCAATTTAATTTATACTGTATATTTGGCCTGCTGCCTTGCACAAGAAATAAGTTAGTGGCTATCTGCTCGACTCCTACTACAGTACAACACTATGCACATTTGTACAAAGGCATTTCCACCCACCATCTCATTTACAGTTTGCATATAGAATAACAACCGAGAGGACTTTAAATTCCAATATATTCTGAAAAAGCGTGTTATTCAACCTTTACAGCATTCATTTATCCTCTGTGCAAGGACATGGACGTACAGTGAGCTACAAAAGTACTAGGACAGTGACTATTTTTATTTGTATTTATTGTGTTTGACTGTACTACAGCACTTTGGATTTGAAATGATATAATGACTATGAGGTTAAAGTGCAGACGGTCAAGCTTTCATTTGAGGGTATTTTCAACCATTTAGAACGTTTAGAAATTACAGCATTCTTTGTGTCATTTTGGAGTCAGCTTTTATTGTAAACAAGAATAGAATGTTTGCCAAAGACCTACATTCATGTGGATCGCTACCATGATTGAGTAGCTGAATGAATCGTGAATAACGCATGAGTCAGAGTTACAGACGCAAGAAATACGCATACCCCCAAGATCTGCTAACCTCTCACCGTCACAATAACAGGGGAGGTTAGCATTGTTTCTGGGGTATGATATTTGTAAGCGTCCAACTTCTCACTCATCATTATTCACGATTCATTCAGGATTATCTGTAATCATGGTAGATCCACATTAATGTAGAAGTGTTTAGAAACATATTCTATTCTTATTTACAAAAAGAGTGACTCCAAAATGACAATACATTATTTACCACTAATTTCTATTTGGCACAAAATAATCAGAAACACATCCAAAAAAAAAACAAACAGCAAACGCATCCAACAAATTTTTTAGAGTCAACAAGCTTGATATAATCACTACATGCTAGGAATATGGGACCAAATACTACACTTTTGACTACTTCAATACACATAAGTGAACTTGTCCCAATACTTTGGTCCCCTAAAATGGGGGACTATGTACAAAGTGCTGTAATTTCTAAACGGTTCACCAGATAAGGATAAAAATACCCTCAAAGTAAAGTTGACAGTCTGCACTTTAACCTCAGTCATTGTATCATTTGTATCATATCAAATCCAAAGTGCTGGAGTACAGAGCAAAAACAACTTCAAAAATGTGTCACTGTCCTAATACTTTTGAGCTCACTGTACGTAGTTTACCATCGATTTACCATCGCTTTCTGTCCTAAATTTACGATTATTTGAGCTGTTACAGTTGTAATGGAGCCACAGCATTCTATTTTGTTTTTTAACAAACATTAGTCCAGTATATTGAGACTAAGCCATATCTCCACAGCCTTGTCCGAGGTCAGAGCAGCATTTCCTGTTAATAGCACCAGTTTGTTTTTCCATCCCCAAAATACATTTCTATCCAATGCTTTGTACAATATTTGTCCAGCAACTATCCACACAGTACATGAATATCCTTCAGCGCGAATAAAATAAAAAAAATGAGTTCCTACTACAAACTGTATATCTTGAAGCGTATATTTGCCAAACCGCTGTTTGCAAAACTATCAAGAGATTCCAATAAAAACCCGTTAACAAAATTAAATGTTGTAATTTTTGATTTGCAGTTTGCAAGTAACATCGTGTGTGTGTGTGTCTGAAGACCAGAGGGATATGTACACAGCTCGGGCCACTGGGTTATCCGGATCTGTATCTAAGATCCAGAAATGGGAGAATTGGAGTAGGAGGACGTAAGGAGGGACGGAGAGGCAGATTAATTAAGACGTGCCAGGAAGAGAAGAAAATGAATGAGAGTTGAGAGAGAGACAGAGGAGAGAGAGAGGGATAGAGGAGAGGGAGACAGAGGGAGAGAAAGAGAGGGAGACAGAGGGAGAGAGAGACAGGGGGAGGGAGGGAGAGAGAGAGAGGGAGGGAGAGAGAGGGAGAGGGAGACAGAGGGAGAGAGAGAGAGGGGAGACAGAGGGGAGAGAGAGAGGGAGACAGAGGGAGAGAGAGAGAGGGAGACAGAGAGAGAGAGGGAGACAGAGGGAGAGAGAGGGGGACAGAGGGAGAGAGAGAGAGGGGGACAGAGGGAGAGAGAGAGAGGGAGGGAGAGAGAGAGGGAGGGGAGAGAGAGGGAGGGGGAGAGAGAGGGAGACCGAGGGAGAGAGGGAGACCGAGGGAGAGAGAGAGAGGGGAGACAGGAGGGAGGGAGAGAGAGACAGAGGGAGAGAGAGGGAGAGGGAGGGAGAGAGAGAGAGGGAGAGGGGAGAGGAGACAGAGGAGAGGGAGGACAGAGGGAGAGGGAGGGAGAGAGAGGGTGACAGAGGGAAAGAGAGACAGAGGGAGAGAGAGAGAGAAAGAGGAGACAGAGAGAGGGAGACAGAGGAGAGAGAGAGAGAGAGAGAGAGAGAGAGAATGCTAGCATGTTACTAAATGCATGTTTACTTGACCGTTTTGATAATATGAACTGATCGACTTCTTAGCTCATACAGACTTAAAATTCAACAGATAACGATAGAGGGATGGAGATGGAAAACAGCAGACAAAACAGAAAAAGAAGAGAAATAAAACAGAGAGAACGAGAATAAAAAGAGAGAGATTATAATATTATAATCCCCCTCCCCCTCTCCTCCACCCTTGTAGACAGAATCACCATTAACCTCATTAAAAGCTGATCTGAAAATACTCCCGGGATGCCAGACTGCAGCAACAGAACCCGACCAGACAGTATTACTTTTGCTCTTTTTTTTTTTTCTCTCTCCTCGCTTCTCCTCTCTCGAAAAATCCACAGCCCATTCGGGGAAATCTCCCAGATTTCCAATAGCTTTCACTGTGGTATGTCGCCAGATAAACAGAATCTATTGGATCAGTCCCGACCTGCTGCGCCCGCCTAGCACGTTTCCTTCTGTGGCCCACTTTCTCTCAGCTACCTCTTTTTCGTTCTCCCAAATTTCCTACACTCTCTGCTTTACATTTGTTTCTCTGTTTTTCTCTAATTTCTTCATCTATTCTTTTCATTTACATTACATTTTACAGCGTTTAGCAGACGCTCTTATCCAGAGCGACTTACAGTTAGTGAGTGCATACATTATTTTTTTATTTTCATACTAGCCCCGTGGGGAATGGAACCCACAACCCTGGCGTTGCAAACATCATGCTCTACCAACTGAGCTACACATCCCTGCCGCCATTCCCTCCCCTACCATGGCCCAACGACACTGGGCCAATTGTGCGCCGCCCCATGGGTCTCCCGGTCCCCATGATCTCCCATGGTTCTTGATCGCTTCATTTATTTCTTCCTAATCTCACTGTGGAAAACTTTTCTCACCAAGATAGGCTAATATTCAGATATTCAGGTAACATTTTGATTCAAGGGAATTGAGATTGTTATCCTTAATACACCAAATCAAATCACATTGAGATTGGTCATATGCTTCTAAATGCTTACTTACAGGGCCTTCCCAACAATACAGAGAGAAAGAAAATAGAGAAATAGAAAAGTAAAACACGTAATAATAAAAGTAATAATAAATAAACAATGAGTAACGATAACGGCTATATACACAGGGTACCAGTACCGAGTCCATGTGCAGAGGTACAAGGATAATAACCTGAAACACAGGGTACTAGTACCGAGTCCATGTGCAGAGGTTCGAGGTAATTCAGGTAGATATGTGCACATATACAGTGAGGGAAAAAAGTATTGATCCCCTGTTGATTTTGTACGCTTGCCCACTGACAAAGATACATTATCAGTCTATAATTTTAATGGTAGGTTTATTTGAACAGTGAGAGATAGAATAACACAACAAAAAAAATCCAAAAGACGCATGTCAAAATGTTATAAATTGATTTTGCATTTTAATGAGGGGAAATAAGTATTTGACCCTCTGCAAAACATGACTTAGTACTTGGAGGCAAAACCCTGTGTTGGCAATCAGAGGTCAGACGTTTTCTGTAGTTGGCCACCAGGTTTGCACACATCTCAGGAGGGATTTTGTCCCAGCCTCCTCTTCGCAGATCTTCTCCAAGTCATTAAGGTTTCGAGGCTGACGTTGGCAACTCGAACCTTCAGCTCCCTCCACAGATTTTTCTATGGGATTAAGGTCTGGAGAGACTGGCTCCAGGCCGACTCCAGGACCTTAATGTGCCTATCTTGTAGCCACTCCTTTGCTGCCTTGGTCGGTGTTTTGGGTCATTGTCATGCTGGAATACCCATCCACCGACCCATTTTCAATGCCCTGGCTGAGGGAAGGAGGGTTCTCACCCAAGATTTGAACGGGACATGGCCCGCCCATCGTCCCTTTGATGCGGTGAAGTTGTCCTGTCCAATTAGCAGAAAAACACCCACAAAGCATACATGTTTCCCACCTCCATGGTGTTCCTTGGGTCATAGGCAGCATTCCTCCTCCTCCAAACACAGCGGTAGTTGAGTTGATGCCAAAGAGCTCCATTTTGGTCTCACCTGACCACAACACTTTCACCCAGTTCTCCTCTGAATCATTCAGATGTTCATTGGCAAACTTCAGACGGCCCTGTATATGTGCTTTCTTGAGCAGGGGGGACCTTGGCGGGCGCTGCAGGATTTCAGTCCTTTACGGCGTAGTGTGTTACCACTTGTTTTCTTGGTGACTTCTATGGTCCCAGCTGCCTTGAGATCATTGACAAGATCCTCCCCGTGTAGTTCTGGGCTGATTCCTCACCGTTCTCATGATCATTGCAACTCCACGCAGGTGAGATCTTTCATGGAGCCCCAGGCCGAGGGAGATTGACAGTTATTTTGTGTTTCTTCCATTTGCGAATAATCGCACCAACTGTTGTCACCTTCTCACCAAGCTGCTTGGCGACATGGTCTTGTAGCCCATTCCAGCCTTGGCTGGAGGTCTACAATCTTGTCCCTGACATCCTTGGAGAGCTCTTTTGGTCTTGGCCATGGTGGAGAGTTTGAAATCTGATTGATTGATGGCTGTGGACAGGTAACAAGCTGAGATTAGAGCACTCCTTTAAAGAGTGTGCGCTAATCTCAGCTGCGTGCTACCTGTATAAAAAAAAGACACCTGGGAGCCAGAAATCTTTCTGATTGAGAGGGTCAAATACTTATTTCCCTCATTAAAATGCAAATCAACTTATAACATTTTTGACATTCGCTTTTTCTGAATTTTTGTTGTTATTCTGTCTCTCACTGTTCAAAAAAACCTACCATTAAAATTATAGACTGATCATTCTTTGTCAGTGGACAAGCGTACAAAATCAGCAGGGGATCAAATACTTTTTTTCCCTCACTGTAACTAGGAATAAAAGTGACTAGGCAACAGGATAGATAAAAGTTTGTGCAAACCCACAGTTTCATCAGCTGTCCGGGGCGTTGGCTGATCTCAGACGATCCCGCAGGTGAAGAAGCCGGATGTGGAGGTCCTGGGCTGTAGTGGGTTACACGTGGTCTGGTAAAAGTTTGTGAGGCGGCTGATGGTAGAGAAATGAACATTAAATTCTCTGCAACAGCTCCAGTGGAGACATTCCTGCAGTGAGCATACTGCCAATGGCACGCCTTGCCTCAAAACTTCGAGACTTGTGTTGTGTGACAAAACTGGCACATTTTAGAATGGCCTTTATTGTCCCCAGCACAAATGTGCACCTGTGTAATGATCATGCTGTTTAATCAACTCTTGATATGCCACACACCTGTCAGGTGGATGGATTATCTTGGCAAAGGAGAAATCCCTCACTAACAAAGGATTGTAAAACTAATTTCTACACAGGTTTTAGAGAAATAAGCTTTTTGTGCGTAGGCAAAAATTCTGGGATCTTTTTATTTCAGCTCAAGAAACATGGGACCAACCCTTTACATGTTGTGTTTATATTTTTGTTCAGTATAGTAAATAGTTAATCAAATAGCTAACGCTGGACTAACCATATTTAGCAGTCTTATGGCGTGGGGTGGAAGCTCGAGTCCTGTTGGTTCCAGACTGCACGATAATGCCGCTTTGCGTGCGGTAGCAGAAGAGAACAGCCCATGACTTGGGTGGTATAGAGGTCCTGGGATGGCAGGGAGCTTGGCCCCAGTGATGTACTGCAATAACGCAACACCCCTCTGTAGTGCCTCCAAGAAGTTACATCTAAGGCAAGCCCAGTCAAGATGCTCTCAATGGTTCAGCTGTGGAATCTTTTCAGCCCTGAGGGGGAGAAGAGGCATTGTACGTGCCCTCTTCACACGACTGTGTTGGTGTGTGTGGACCATGATAGATCCTTAGTGATGTGGACATAGAGGAACTTGAAGCTCTCGACCCGCTCACTAAAGCCCCGTTGAGGAATGGGAGAGTGCTCGAAGCCCTCCGTTTCCTCTCTGAGTCCACGATCAGCTCCTTTTGTCTTGCTGGCCGACGGAGGGAGAGGTTATTGTCCTGGCACCATACTGCCAGGTCTCACATGCACCTCTCCTTAGGCTTTCACTCATCGTCTTCGGTGATCTGGCTACCACCGTGCAGCATCAAACATGATGGTGTTGGAGGTGTGTGGGACGCAGTTGTGGGTGAACAGGAGAGTACAGGAGAGGACTACACACACCCCTGGAAGGTATTACAGACTGGGTCAGGAGAGAGGTTGAACATTTCCAGTTTAGACACTTGCCAGCTGGTCACCCACATATTTTTCTGAAAAGGAAAGCATTGAGACTTTTGTGTTACATTGTTGTTATGTCATAAGCTGAACTCTGTCCACTAGGCTAAGTGGTCTGACGGGGGGCCATGATGTAAATACAAAGACACGGTCGAGGTTTGGGTCTACTTTCTGGGGCTCCAAGGACACAACGCCGCAGGAGGCTGAGGACAGCTTGGCGCACGGCCGAAGACTGCTGGAAAAAGAGGAAATTAAAAACATCCAGAATAGATTTTTACTGTATCACAACTATATCCTTCAACATGGATGATTGGGGCTATACTGTAAAAATGGATCTCACGGAACGACGGACGGACATAGAGACGGACAGATGGACAAAAACACAGACAGGCAAGCAGACAGACAACTTGTTCTAAGTGGGCAGCAATGTACAGGTCATTTTCATCCCAGCTCCTTTGAGTCCCAACAGAAGGATGTGTGCACTCGGAACAAGGACAATAATACCATTGGGGAAGCTCCCCAACAAGATTAACTACAGTGTATCAGTGATTTGCTTTAACAAATTACCCTTTCAGAATCCTCAGGGAGGACAAAAGAAGTGGAGCAGACAGACGCTGAGTAAGACTGACACAGTGGGATGAGAGAGAGGCAGACTGAAAGGGGCTGAGAGTCAGATAGAGATGCAAAAAAAGAGAGAGAGAAAAAGAGCAAGGTAAATAGAGAGAGAGGCGGATACAGTAGAAGACATTACAGACAGACAGGGGCTGTATCGAGGCAGTCTGTTTGATAGTGAGAGTAATGTGTCGCCCGCATTAGCGTCAGCCTCGTTTGATTATGCAACCACTGCTGTCACAGTCACTCGCTTTTGCCATCGCCATTTCGAGGGCACGCGTGGCCCCCTGACTTCCCTCACCCACACCACCCTCCCCCGACACAGACCACCTGTATTTATTTTTAGCAGCCTGAGCGTCCGAACCAGCCAGCCGGCGTGCCCTGCTCTCCTCAGTACAGACTACATAAGTAGTGGATGTCTTATGGTGCTTTCAATACAAACTGGAAACTCGAAAAACGAGGTCAAATCATGACGTCAGTGATCTTCCAGGTCGGAAAGTCGGAGCTCTAGGGAAAGATGCCCTAAGTTTCCGGTCTTATAATTCTGAGGTGGAGGACCATTCAAAAAAATATCCCCAGTTGGAGCTCATTCCCCCCCTTGTTCCCAGCTGTGTTGAACGCACTGAAGTCAGATTTGAGTTCCGGGTTGGCTTTAGAACTTCCCGGCAAGACTCGGAGGCCAAGTTGCGGATAATGATTATGTAACGCTGAATCACCCCCGTGGCCTGCTGGAAGCAGTTCGCATACTTAATTACACCAGATAAAGTCCCAGCCAGATTACACATGTGAGCAGAGGATTTTGAGGGTGGAGAGGAGGTTTGATAGAGACATCACGTGGCCTGTTGATATAGCCTTTGGATTATAAAGTAGTCGTACAAGCTGGGGCAATAGACTCCAGACTACAGCTTGCAGTCTGTCTATCCTAATGTATAATGCAGACTTAAGTGTGCCTCCATTATAAAGTGGAAGACCAACTCCACTGCAGACTGAATCAGTGATGAAATCTCTGCAGTGTCATGAGAGAAATGTCTACTGAGATATCCTATGAAGTCTTCATGACTCGACAAGTAGAAAGGAACATTCAGTAAGACTTCAAATGATGTAAATGTCATTAAAACACAGAGATACTGTTACCTTTCACTGTTAGAACAAACAGGTAAAGAGGTTGGATTCAGTGAATTGCAGTATTCAAAAAGATGATTTCATTTCCTAATTATTTTTTGCCCCCCAAAAATGATAACGCTGATATTGATATATTTCTATTTCATTGTTCTTCCACAGAAAAAGTCCTCCACAAACAATCCAACAAACTTCATTGAAACGATTCCGTATTATGAGTTGCCATTTTCCCTATATCAAAATAATCTTTTTGGGAGGACCATTTTGGTTCATGCGGTAGTCCGTCTCACTCTCCCAGTCATCATCAGAAGAATACATAATGGGGTAAAGAATAAAAATGTCTTTATTTATTTAACATTGATCAAGAGGAAATCCAATGTTAGAAAATTTAAAATGGATACCAAGACCTTTTACAATGGTCATAAATCACTGTCGTAAATTACTGCAATTGCAATGCAAACCAAAAACAAAACAGAGAGAACAAAAGCTCTTAGAAAAATGAAAACAGTGGCTTTGTTGAATGGCAATAGAGGAATCAAAGTAATGTGTTTAGTCACTTCCACACCAATTATAAAAACCTACTCCAAATGAAACCACTAAACTTGGAATACTGTTTGACCACTAAAGGGCTTTAGAATAGAATACTTACTTGGCATTTTGTGTGGCCTTTTAAAATAACTATATACAGCCATAGACAATACGATTTGGAAAATACTGCATTTGTGGTCGTGGTGATAATAATTATGACAAAATAGTCTCGTTTCAATCAATTGGTACAGAATAATAAAATATTAAAATAAAGATGTGAACGTCATCTTATTTGTAAATTCTCAGTTCAGGAAAGATCTTGAACAACGTCGAATACTGGATCTATAAAACAGGTTTTCAATAAGAAAACCCACTTTTTGTTTTGCACATTCCCATAATCATTGCATTGAGTTGGAACATTCAGTCACACACCTAAAGAATTGCTTTGAACTTTAGATAGTCGTTCCATAGTCATTTCAGCAACGTTACACCCACCACATCTCAGATTGTCCTGAAATAGTTTCGTAGTTTGAAACATAAGATGTATTCATGCAACATTTTGTTTAATTTGACCTCTTGGAGGAAATTAAGCTAATCGATTGCACCCAAATTGGCCCTTCTGATTTATAGGATTCACATAATATTCAATAAATATAGAACCCAAAATCTGATTTGGACCAAAGGTTTTCCTATCATTGAGCAAGACATGAGGAATCCATCAAAATCTGTTCAAAAGCCCACCCAAGGACCCCCACACCAATCCCACCCCAACGGCCAGTATACAGTATCAGTTCTGTCTAACAAGTAGTAAGGAGCTGTGGCTTGGGGTATTGCTTCTTCATCCTATGTAATGTATTCCTCTGAATGCAGGTGGCCATTTGAAATGACTTTTGTATTATTTCACCACAATTTAGTCTGAAGGTACCATGTTTTGCCCACTTGATGTTTCGGTTCTTACTACTGACACACCTTTTGTAAATGTTGCTGGTGTCTTGTGTTTATTAAACTGGATCACAACATTTTCTTTGTAACTTTGGGTAGAAAACCAACTGCTTTGCTCATGATGAAAATAAATTGTGTGTTCATCCTCACAAGTCAAGACAGTCCTCCATGAAAGCAATTTCATTGTGTTCGTCTTAGCAGCCTAATGCTTCACAACTCTCCTTAAATAGTCCAACAAATGGCATCTCTGAAGCGGGCTATACCCTATGGTGCAATTTCTCATATCCAAACAAGACCAACAACTTTGTGAAGAAACAGGCTAGTGACAAAAATGTGACAAAAATCCTAATAAAATAATACAATTATAAACCATTGCATGGCAGTCATGTTTTTCAATAAAAATTTATTCGAAACATCTCTATATATGTTTGTGTGATTAGCAACTTACCATTAAAACCCAATGCCATTGCAAAATACTATACAGTCAGTGTTTGGGACTTTTACCATTGAAGACCATAACATTGGAAACCATTAGAAACTAGCTAATGGTTTGTTTGTTCTCCAGGAATGGTCTAACTAATCCAGACCATTTTTGAAGGGAATTAACCACACAGAGGAGCCATTTTCTGGACACAGATTAAGCCTCAGAGAAGGTGATAAACTAAATTCTTTCGGAGATTGGCTTGAATTGTGAGGGATGGCCACACAATTTAGTTTCATCATGATCAAAAGCTATGGTTTTTCTACCCAAAGTTGCAAAAGTAAATGTTGTGACCCATTTACTGTAAACACAAAGACAAGCCAAAAATGGATACAAGGTGTGTGTCAGTAGCTTAGGAACAGCGGCATCTAGTGGGCAACACCTGGTACTTTTCAATAACTAATTTATGGTAATGAAGGAGACTTCAAATGGCTAATTTCTCTGGAAGTGGGGGAAAAAACATCACCAGATTCACAGGGAATACATTACATAGGATGAAGAAGCACTACTCAAGCCGCAGCTCCACAACTTGTTAGACAGAGAACTGATACAGTATACTGGTTGTTAGGGTGGGGATTGGTGAGTGTGACGGTCTGTGGGTGGCTATTGGATTCCTCATGTCTACTCCCACACAGTAGGAAGAATTATGGTGGTCGAATAATGGTATTATTTTATTGGAAGATTATTTAATCCTATTATTTAAATAAAGGCCAATTTGGGAACAAACAATTAGCTTAATTTCTTAGAGATCAAATTATATTCAACAAAATAATGTTTCAGGAATGCTAATCTTATCTGTTTTGTATACAGAACGATTTCAGCACAATCTGAGATGGTGGGTGTCAAGAAATCCTCCTTCTTGTGCTTTTTTGGAGGTCGGAACGACCCGATAACTAGTCTAGAATTCAGACATCATTGAATGTCTAGGTCAACTTAAGTCTGCAGAGGAAGAGAGGTGTCTGAACCATAGAAATACAAGACCCGTTTCCAGTAATTATATTCATATGGGGTTGATCGGGATGTGACTGCCTCCTATGGCATGTCGGGTGTACAATCAGTCACTACGGGGATACCATACTTTAAAAAAAACTAAACAAAAATATAGGTAATATTGTGGTAAAAATAAATTGAAAAAAACATGCAATCAATGTGCCAATTCAATAATCACAATATACCAAAGTGCTCCTCATGAAGAGTATTCCAACTTATTCGTCACGGAACACAACTAAACACTCCTCTTTTAGCATTTTCCAAACACTTACCCGCCTTTTCAGTAAATACATGTCAACTCTGTCTTGGTGTTGTAAGCTGCACCAAAATGTTTATTTCTTTCCATATCCAAGACCATGGATTGTCCATCATTGCTGGGGTATTGTTATTGGGCCCGGTGGGATTCGCATTAAACCATGTTGTTGAGACGTGTTTCATGGTAGTCACCGGGCAGGGAAGGTGAGTTGAAGGCATAAGAGAAAGTTGAATTTGAGAGATGGGAGGTCAACATCAACTTATGGATACCATGTATAAGGTGACAGTTGGGAAAGACGGCAGGAGATACAGCAATAGACGGTGGTGGACAGGGCGACCCTTGGGTTTGGCATACAGCATCTAGAACGGTGGTCAGGGATGACGACCCCTCTTCCACTTGCCTGGTCCAAGATCTGTTTGTGCTAGTCTTGCCAACAATGTTTTGCTGCTTATAGCCAACTTCTATCGGTTTGGCATGCTGGTAATGATTGACCATATAAGAGTAATAGCACAAACATCTTGGGACCAGAGCTACTCTTCCCACTGAGAGTATACAGAGGCAGGTGGTAAGAGAGGTCCTAGGTTCTGGGACCACAGCATCTCCACATAGTTTTCAGGGATGAGGCCTCTCTTTCCTCCTCCAGCTCTCCTTCCAGCCCAGTTAGGTTCCCTGGAAGGTGCCACGCAGATGGGAACAAGAAGGTACAGGGGACAGGGTGAGAGAGAGTAAACACACCACATTTCATTAGTGTTCGAAAACTTCTGTATTGCTAGGTCAGTGAGAGAAAGTTTGCTCAGAGCTTTACAGTTGACATTTTATAGTTGGCTTAGAAACAGTATATAAACACAACCATCATCTCGTAAACTAATTGTGAAATTGTGGGTGGAAATACTCTGGAAATACAATGAAATATGGAAAGTGATGGGAAATGTCCTCATGTGCTTCATCTTCATTTTGTCCGTTCTTTTTGTAGGTAGTGTACCCCATTTTGCTGGAGAATGACTCAAGAGGGTGTAGCATGAAGGCTGTATAAAACGATCTTGGCACAGAGATGCTTTTCAGAGAACAGGGACATGTTAATTAGGCACCAACTTCGAGAAAACGGACTGAAACAGTGAGGGACTTTCTCCAATAAGAATTCCCCATTTTCATTTTGACATTGCAAAATGTTTTAAACGTTTTTTAGGTTTGTTTTCCCATGGTGCCGGATCATCTTAAAGACGAATATGAGATGATGGTTAGTCAGTCAGGGAGGTAAATTGGCAGCAAAATACCAGTGCCAATGCATTTCACCCAAACTCTGTATATGTTGATTAAAGTGAAATGGGATGAGATATGTTGATGTTCATAACTGTAGTCTTAGCTAAGCAGGCATTTTATAACCCATCTCTCTAAAATTACTTTATACGATATGTGATATTTGGCTCTCTTGCTTGTGGTGTATATTATTTATGTGATAAGATTTTATGAGATGGAAAACCCAAGCTGATATTAAATCAAGCTGTGCCATTATTAAGCTGCTTATTGATAAAATATGTTTTAGACCATGTTTGGCATTAGATACGTGCAAGCCAATATAGGCCTCTAGTAAAGAGACTGGTTATATTTGCCCATACACTTCTTTAGGGCAAAGGGTTCTTTCATTGGTATGGCTTATGCATAGCTGCAATTGACAGGTGTGGCTTCAGAGATTGTTGGATTCTCCACACGAGACCTGAGTGAATCATATTTTCCAAATATTTTTGGCTCGAGGGCGTACATTTTATATTGTCCGTCTGAGGGTTTACAATCTCAAACCCTCAATGTTAAAGTCAAAGGGAAAAAGCCCCACCTGATCATATTTTTTCATTTAGATGCATTTGGTTAGTAGTGTCCCGCTTGACTGGAATCACTCTGAATTGTTAATTCCTCTGCTCTGTTGATCGCTACATACATTCAGTCTGAATCTGCCATTCTGAGAAGTTGTTTGTGTGACTTCAAAATGAGGGGCTTGTAAAACAAAACAAATTAAATCTCTCTCTCTCCTCTCCCTTCCATCCGTCAGCTCCCTCCATCTCCCTCAAGTCTGATTCAAGATCAGATTGGGCTGTCCTATTACCGGTTCTCCCCGGAATCAAACTATGCCCGGCTGGTTCGTTGAGATTTCGGAGCGAGCGACCGTGTAATGTCGGCGCGATAACACTTACCAGCGCTGAATATTGCTCCCACCTGGAAGGATTAACTCCGAGTCGTGCTCGGCCTCGCACGGAGCACCGCCAGGGAGCTTTCTTGCCTACCACCGGTGACACTGGAAAATGAAGGCAATCAGTGAGCTGTGGGGGCTTTGGAAGAGAGAGAGAGGGATCAGAGGATTACCCACGGTTCAGTCTGGGCTAGGGGTGGATCAGTACTGAAACAGCAGGGAGCGAATGAGCAAAAGGACTATGGGTATCTCAGGGGCTAGCGCAAAACCAGAAGAGGACTGTTGTCTGGCTGCTATCTGAACCTGGGTGAGCGAGTCACACCACCGAAAGAGTAACACACACACACACATCACAGTCTCCCTCCTCCCATCCTCTCAGGATATGCGGTGGTGGGAGAGGTGTGGAGGTATCTCAGACTGCAGACATGCATCAGGCCACAGCGACAGTGTCAACCATATGGTTCTACTGAGATAGTTAGGAGTGGGGGAATTCTAAAACAGGTTTCTTACACAAACAGAACAGCCGCGATGGAATTCCAGAGATTTCCTCACCTGGCACGGTTATATGCAAGAAGTTCTACCCCATAAGGGTTATAGACCTAGACACTGAGGCTACATTCATAAAGTGAAGTGAGGTTAAAGGGTTGTCAAAGAAACTATATGCATGCATAGCCCCAGCAAAGGTTAGAGAACAAGGTGCTTTTTCGGGCCTTGATAAAACAATGTGTTTATTCGGCCGGGGTTTTTGCCCCCTTTGCCAAATAGTTCTCAACTGGTAGCAGGCATTACTATGTAGAAAACGAGCTCTTCAATACCTCATACCCTGAAAAATATTTCATATACCTACACTCTGCAATAACATTGGAGAGCGCTTTGGAGACCAAAAACATAATATCTATTCAAACTGAAAAAGTTTGCTGCGTGGTGCCGGAGTTGTCACGGCAACAATCTTCACCTGCATTTGTTCTTTTGAATAGAGGGTATTCTTACAGGACTGCATCTGGAGGAATACAGGCACTTTTGTATATATGAAATAACATTATAATGGATTGCCCTTATAATGACTTGGCTATGTGCAATTTCCTCAGCATCATGAGCTTGAATTGATCATTTTGTCTGGTAGGTAGCACAGCTATGGATAACAGTAATGGGCTACATGTCTACAGAGTGCCCACGGAGTATATTCAAATACCGTGTGTGTGTGTGTGTGTGTGTGAATATGCCTACGCAGTGTACTAGTAGCAGCAGCAGCAGCTTACCCGTCCTCTGTCTCTTGTCCCCATCAGAACCGACTTTGGTCAGGGCTCCAGGAGTTGAGCCAACAGGCTGCTACAGCGATGCAGGCCCTGCAGTCAGAACAGAGGGAAACAGAGGGTCAAACAAACGCCTATAACCAGACACCAAATATCTACAGTGGCATCTTAATGACCCAGACAGTGGTCTGCCAACACAATCGTCCCAGTGAACCACTGCATCCACCCAGTTGTTTGTCTTGTTCTCTTCCCTGGCTGTGTGAACCCTATGTACTCAACACAGATTGTTTCGAGGATAACTGAATGGTTATGTCTCCCTTCTGTATTTTACTGCAGGAAGGTCTAGGTGACAGCCATTGTTAAAAGTTGAAAAAGTTCATTCCTTCTCAACGCATACAAACAACCTTTCATTCTACTTCTGCCAAGTTGATCAAGTAAAACATGCAATTTCATTCCCTGTCCCTGCTAAGATAAAAATAACATTTAGCATACACAGATATTCTCAAAACTACTGCTATAATTTACATTCAGACATCATTAGCAATTGTCGGGAGGGAGAGGTAGAGTCTGAGGTTTCTAATAGGCTGCGTGCCCTTGAGCTGTAGGGGGAAAGCCAGAGGGGATTTAAGCAAGGGACATTAGTGTGTGGCGGAGCGGAGAGTAGAGTAGGAGGCTGGGAAGAGAGCCACACTTTAAAAGATGAGCACATTCACACACAGCCAATTAGTATTCCACCTCCAGAGTCTACACAGCCTTGGCAAGGCTTTACAGCAACTCACAGGTTCTGTTCTCATTACCTTCGTTTGCACAGTTTTTGACTTTTAAGAAGAAACAATTTTGTGGTGAACACAATATTTAGAAAAATCCTACACACAAGTTTGCTTTTATTTAGTGAGATAAAATGTTGAGAGGACAAATCAGTTGAGTGCTTAAAAAGCAGAGCCATTTTGACCCTTTGTGAAGAAACAGCAGGACAGAGTCAATGTTCATCACTTTAAAAAAACAAATCAGCCAAAATAAATATAATCATTAAGAAAAAACAATCACAATTGACGGTTCATCTGATCATCTAAAAACCATTGGTCTCATATTGGGGCTGGAATAAACGCTGTGGTTGTTTCTTTGATAATGCCCTTGACCCCCTGTCTGTCTACTACACATCATTCTCAGGACAATTCAATGACAGCCTTCACATGGTGATTGCAGAATGCTGGGGAGAGCAAATTTAGACAGATAGAGGAACCGAGAGTGAGAGAGTGGGAACCGAGAGCGACTGATGAATGGCACAACCCCCTATGAATAAAACATTGAGAGAGCAGGTGAATAATTATTCAAATCTGGGGAAGTTCACACAGCTGTCCTCACTTTATTATGACGCATTGTTTGAATATTTTTGAAAATATTTTAAACACATTTTGACTGAATGTTGATGTATGGATTAGTCCAATGGTATAAAATAGACAGCCATTGACCCATGCTTCTTCCAGAAAAATGTTGGAACATCCAAATCATAAATGATATTTTTCCCATAGGAACAACTTCCCACTGTTCTCAGGACAAACACTAAATCAAGCAGTATCACCAACTTAGAAAAGTTTGAGAATGTTCTGGAGAACCTACTAGAGGTCCTTTAGCCTCAACACACTGTAACTGGAGGAAATCAATTCCCTTAAAAAGTAAAATCTTATGTTCCCCTCCGAATTCCAACTGTCCTCTATAAACTTCCTGGAGGTCACAACAGCCCATAATAACATCTGTGCACTAAACAGATATAAGAGGCAACACCTTATAGACATGACCATCCACTCTAAAACAACAGCCATACCAATCCCTGGCTAAAACAGTCCTAGCAAAGAAGCCGTCTTGTGCCATACCATCTTCACTGCTAAGGTAGGGGCATGGAGGGGGCAGAGAGTATGCGTCGTGCTCTTTCTGCTCTCTCTCAAGGTCAAGTCTCGGCCTACTTTAACCTCCAGAGACGGAGCAGGGCCAGCTAAGGCACCAGAGTGGGGCTGAGAGGGACAGCCAGAGTCAAGCCTCCCTCCCTGCCCGAGGCCCATGCTAATACAGTGTAATGAGTAAATTGAGCTTCTAGCCGCTGCTCCCATAGAGACACTAACAAAGGCAATTAGAGGGAGCAGCTAGGGGAGGACTCCCGGGGGCAGGGGTATTGGGGACGTTGGCAGCGAGGGGGTGGGGGTTACTGGTCGGATGCGACAACGGACGCCTGGGTTAGTGGAGGTATAAGGAGGGCACACTGATCCACTTCCTCTCTCTGGCCATGTCCTATTTGACATTTACATGACACTCATCAGAATACGAAGATCGCATTGAAAAGATGGGTCTTAGATGCACAAAAGTCTCTGTGGTACTGTCTAGCCAAGATCTGTTGACCAACTTCAGGAAGTGGTCAGGGGATGCATTGTGTGCAGATTCCTCCTCAGTCTGTGGACGCAATCAGGCTAACGAAAAGCGCATACAGTGGGCGAAATCCTCAGCACCCTCTCTACAAGTCTCCAGAAAACGTGGTGTGTTTTGGGACCGAGAGTGTCACCCTTTCATTATAAAGTTGGAGGAAATGTTCCTAGCGGAGGAACGTGAGTTGCTGTCCTTCAAATGCTAGCCAGCTAGCTAACATTTTGAAAACGACGATTTTCTGTTTGGCTAAAGTTATTCTAACCTGACTTTTGGCAATCCATTTCAGCTTGGCTAGCTACATACGTTAACGGCTAGTTAGCTACAGTAGTTAGCTACTGCCATCAAGTGTTGTGTATTCACTTTTGCCTATTCCAAGGTTTTGCAGAATGCATACGGCATTTCAATATAGCACAGGAAAATGGAATCCGGACACGGTGGACACATTTAAATGTAGGTGCTAGACGCATGATGTGCTCAGGAATTCCATGATCAGAACACCATGATCAGAATACAAAAACTGCATTAAGTGTCTAGATCTAGAACTGTGGCCTATCTCCTCCCTCTATCCATCCCTCCTCCTCCTCCAACCTCTCCTACCTCCATCAAGGCCTAGTCAGGTTCAGTCAAAGTGCGGTGGATGTGCCGGATGGGTGTGGGTGATTTATAGCTCTGCAGGGAGAGTGTGTGTGTGTGTGTGTGTGCAATTGTGTGTGTACGGTGTGTGTGTGTGTGTGTGTGTGTGTGTGTGTGTGATGGTGTGTGTGTGTGTGTGTAGACAGAGGGGCCACTGGTGCCCAGCTGCTCCACATCAGCATGGGGGGATCGGAGCGCTGCAGTGCAGCAAATCCACTCATTAACTCAGTCTCCGTCCGTCCACACAGCAGCAGAGCACACTGTCTGCCTCTGGTGCCTGATGCTCTGCCTGGGCTGTGAAAGTAGAATAGGAGCACTATCACTACCCACCTGCAGGTAGGATTGCTGGATACTCTTTACTGCTAAGGTAGGGGGATGGATGGGGCAAAGGGGCAGAGTGGGATGTAAGTGTGTCTCTCTCCACATATACAGTTCCAGGCAAACACACACGATAGCAGTGTTAGGTGTACACATGAGGGTAATGCTCACTCACAAAACATACATACCTTCACACACACACACACACACACACACACACAGGAATGCACACTCAAACAGGCAAAAACAAACAAATTCAATCAGACACTCAACGTAAATACTCATATGTAATGTCATAAGTGAAGTCGTTACTTTACTAACAAGCGAAGGCTATAAATGAAAAAGCAATTATGAAGATCTGGAGAAGACCCTGTAAAGGAAATAGATATGTGCCTGAAATGATTACAGGATAAATGGTTGTGAAAGTATTCACTGAATGCAACATGGTTGCCCTAGAAACCTGTCAAAATGAACAGAGTGGAAAGTATGGATTTATCCTAAAACAACTAAGCCCAGACAGAGGAAAAATTATTTTTTTGTGTCTCTGTAACCAATAATATAAGACCTCGAATTACACGTACGGTAGTTTTTTGATTGTTTTCCATCAACTGTAAAATAAGAGTTCCCTATTGAAGTATCGATTACATACACTGAACGTACAAAACATTAGCAACACCTGCTCTTTCCAATGACAGACTGAACCAGGTGAATCCAGGTGAAAGCTATGATCCCTTATTGATGACTTGTTAAATCCACTTAAAATCAGTTTAGATGAATGGGAGGAGATGAGTTAAAAAAGGTGATTGCAAGCCTTGAGACAGTTGAGACATTTAGATTGTGTGGTATGTGTGCCATTCAGAGGGTGAATGGGCTAAGACAAAAATATTGAAGTGCCTTTGAGGGTATGGTAGTAGGTGCCAAGGTGCACCAGGTTTGAGTGTGTCAAATTGAGGATCTGCTGGGTTCACGGCTGGCAAAAGTTTCCCATGTGTATCAAGGAATTTACCCACCACTTCCCAAAGGGCCATCCAAGCCAACTTGACACAACTGTAGGGAAGCATTGGAGTCAACATGGGCCAGCAGCTCCCTGTGGAACGCTTTCGACACCTTGTAGTCCATGCCGCACGAGTTGAGGCTGTTCTGAGGGCAAAAGGGGGGTGCAACTCAACTCTGTGGGAAGGTGTTCTCTAATATTTTGTACACTCAGTGTATGTATGAAGTATTACCCGCTTTTCAGTGGAAGCATACTTAAAAATAAACCCACAGTATATAATAATAATTACGCTGTGTCCACACTTTTGTGAAAAACTACGAATTTTTGTCAAACTGCCTATCCTTCAATCCCCCCCACAAATAAACACACACACGTTGAGAAGCAGGGAAGCCATCTCAGAGCAGTGCCCTTGGATCGAGAGCAGAGCAGTGCCCCTGGATCAAGAGCAGCTTAGGCGTTAAGTGCCTTGCTCAAGGGCACAACAGCAGGGCTGAGGAGATGATACCTGGGATCAGACACTAGCAGCCCACTCTGGTCACCAGTTCAGCTCCACTAAGCATAGTCGTGGTGGATATGGGGGCAGAGTCACTGTACCACAGACCTGCACTGCTGGTTCCCATTACTGTGGCAGAGGAATTCCACCCCACAGCCCTCCAGGCCTGGTTGGGTGTGGGTCTGCCAATGGGGCCTAATGGGGGACGGACGGAGGGAGCTCTGTGTGGGTTGGAGGGAGGGAGGGGGACTGGGGAGGGTGGACAGACTTTCTACTGCTCCTCTTTCTGGGCTGAGAGGACAGGACTTTCCACATCACTGATTACTGAGTGAGAGTGGTGTGGAGCTGGAAGCCAATGCTTTCTCAACAAGCAACTCCGCCTTCAATCTGGGTGGACAGGAAAACCCTGTTCTGCCATTCACAGCTGTCCTGGCAAGAGAGAGGGGGATGGGGAGGAAGATGAGGAAGAGGGCAGAATTGCAGGTTGGAAATGACTTTGCCACAGGGAGATCCGGATAGTGAATTTGGGGGAAATGAGATGAGACACTGAAAAGTGAGATGATAAATCATCACTAAATAGTGTCCTGATGTAGAGAGTTGGAGTGAACTTGTGTATAATATAATAATGCATTTTTTTAGGCAACAGTATAATAGATGTACTATTAGGTACTATTCTAAGGTATTGAGCAGGAGCACCTACATCACATAGTGACTTCACGTTCAGTGTTGAGGCTGGTTAAGTAGGAGTTATCCCTAGCACAAGGTCCCAGATCTGTTTGTGTGTCTTGCCAACACCTATGGTCAATGTCACTGCTAAACAGGGAGTTGCCAGAGGCAGCACAAACAGATCTGGGACCAGGCTACCTAACACTATTCCACCTCCCACTTTTGGAGGAGTGGTGTAGCCGTAAGCCTCTGCCAGAAAGGTGCTGCCTGCAATGCAATTGCCACAACACACACACACACACACACACACACGGACGTCTTCATAAAGGTCAGAGCTGAGCTATGAGAGTGCAAAACTAGATGAACGTCTCCCAATGTCACATAGATTTATACGGCTGACGTTTACCGCATCCTGTCTCCCAAACAAATAAGGGCGATATTCACGACCCCCTCCCAGTCACTCCTTCCGTTCCACTGGAGGAGAGGCTAAGCCACGAAGTGGGGAAAAAGAGAGGGATGAAAAAAGTAAGTGTTGGTTATGTAACCCTCACCGTAGCTCCGTCTCCGTCTACCATGGCGATTTGGAGCTACAAGGCTAGAGGAATGCGACACAGACGCACCACTCGAGGGCACCCACAAACAACACACGCACATACGAGCGCTGACACACACACAGGTTGAAAACCAAAGAGGAACCATATTTTTCTCCTCAGTAAAGTATAAAGCATAATGTTGTTGTTTTGGCACAGGTGTGTCTTGTGGAAGAAGAATCTCGCACTCAGAGCATCTCAGAGACAGAGGGAGGGAGGGGCTAGGAGAGAAAGTGGGCGAGGGGGCAGAGGAGGCAGAGAAAACAGAAAGTTTATTTCACAAAGGTGAATCTGCAGGACATGACACACTGCAGAGACAAAAGAGCAGCCCAACATCTGCAGTCTAAACCAATATTATTATTAGCGCTCGCATCAGCATTCAAGGCAAGCTGTGGGCTGGAGACAACTAAAAGAAACCAAGGACTTCACAGAGAAGGGCTGGATAGAGAGGAGGAGGGGAGAGGGGGAGGAGAGAGAGGGGGGCTGGAGAGAGCGAAAGAGAGAGGGGGAGGAGAGAGAGAGAGAGGGATGGGAGGAGGGAGAGAGAGGGAGGGGGAGGAGGGAGAGAGGGAGGGAAGAGGGTTAGGAGGGAGGGAGAGAGAGGGGGAGGAGGGAGAGGGGGAGAGAGAGGGGAAGGAAAGAGAGAGAGGAGGGAGGAGAGGGGAGAGAGAGGGGGTGGGAGGGGAGAGAAAGGGGGAGAGAGGGGAGGGGAGGGGAGAGAGAGGTTGGGGAGGAGAGAGAGGGTGGGGAGGAGAAAGAGAGAGGAAATGGAGAGATATGTAAGTGGAGGCTGAGAAGGGGTAGACAAAGGAGGAAGTGGGCATCAATTTACTTTCTAGTGCCACATAATAAACGGGGAGGGAGAGAGAGGGGAGGGGAGAGAGTGTGGGAGATAGGAGGGGGAGGGGGAGAGAGGAGGGGAGGGGAGAGAGGAGGGGGTGGGGAGGAGAGAGAGGGTGGGGAGGGAGAGAGAGAGAGGGAAATGGAGAGGAGGAAGTGGAGGCTGAGAAGGGGTAGACAAAAAGGAGGAAGTGGGCATCAATTTACTTTCAGTGCCACATAATAAAAACTAATTGTTGTATATTTTTCGAAGGTTATGACACTAGCGAATATATTCAGTTCGCTTGAGGAGTTTCTCAGTGACAGAGACAGAGTTTCAATTAAAGAGATATGAAGGTTTGCTGTATGAATGGGAGCCCTTGCAAAAAATGTCCCACGCCAGTGAATAAGTGGTGTAAGGAGAGGAAAACCAACATTTAATCCCACTGCAACACTTCAGCTCTTTCAGACAGTCTGAGTATGAGAGGTGAAGTCAGCATGTCCACAGATAATTTGATGGTGGGGGGGTGACTAGGGGGGAAAGTTGTTGTTGCAAGTTTAGCCACGCGTGGAAATTGAGAACGAAATGACTATTTCAAGAGAGTTGGTACCCGTGATTAGATACAGCATTGTAAAGAGGTTAGGGTAAAGGAAGAGAGTCTTCATTCAACCACGTTGGTTCTCTTTACCAATGGAGAGATCTCCTGAGTGGCACAGTGGTCTAAGGTCGCCGCATTGCAGTGCTAAGCTGGGCCACTAGAGATCCTGGTTCGAATCCAGGCTCTGTCGCAGCCTTGCGCGACCGAGACTCTGGCGGCGCACAATGATTGGCCTCAGCGTCGGCCCAGGGTAGGGGAAGGAATACGGCAGGGATGTAGCTCAGTTGATAGAACATGACAGCTTTTGCAACGCCAGGGTTGTGGGTTCGCTTTTCACGGGGGCCAGTGTAAAAAAATAAATAATAATATGTATTCACTAACTGTAAGTCAGCTTCTGGATAAGAGAAGTCTGCTCAAATGACTAAAATGTAAATGTAATGATAGCTGATCCTATAAGCGACACCTCCAATCAGGAAAGTACCTGAAAATGTAGCATGTCATCATGACTGATGCTAAAAAGGTTAACAGCAGGCATTTCTCCATGTAGACCAACACCCTGGGCTGTCTCCTGAGCTGAGACTGGCGAGAAGGGGGGCGTGGTTGGCCTTCCTCGGGAGGCGTCTCCAGGGGCAGTCGCCCCTGACGACTGGGACGAACCGACTCGTTGCCTAGCGAGCACTCATCCGGAAAGAACCGACATCAGGTGACACTGAGAGAAGAAGCAAGGCTGTTAGTTGTTGAGAGCCATTGTTGGACAGAAACATCTTTGTCCTTTATTTAGGGAGCATGGCTAAACGCAGCTCTGTGGATGACCCTGTGCCTCTACCAAATAAACCCCCAAGACAGCAGCTGAATAATGGGGTAAATGGACGACCAGCAAGGTATGACCACTGACTAGGGGACGCTAGGAAGTTCCAGCCAAGTTCACTGTCTAGCACAACTTTTAGTTTCTGTTTTTAAACAGAGGGACAGATGATCCTAAGCAGCAATTCAAGTTAAAAAAAAGGATGTTGCTTGTTTAAATTTAGCAGTGTGTATTTCACATCAAAGCAACAGGGCGGCCATTCTGGATTATGGGAGTCTATATTAAAATGAAGTGATGTTCGGGACCGAGTCCCTGGACTCCACACAAAAGCAAATGGCCGACAGTGCTGTGCTACACTGTGGGAGAAACGTGTTTGCAGATTCTGTCGAAGACAATCATGATCATAAAAGGGCCGTTCATAAAATACTGTAGCTTTTTGTGCCCGTATCCCTGGTGCGTATACAGTAGGTCGTATAGAGTCAAAACGTTGTATGCAGTTAATGCGATTATATAGTAGATCCAGATGACATATATTCATTATATGGAAAAGCCTATATATTGCATGATTATATGACATCTCCTAGCCTCGATTGTATTGAAACAAAAAGTCTACACAACTACAAGAAGCCGTTTCACTGCTCGGAGAAAAAGGCAACTGTTGTTTTGTTGTTTGCGCACACAAGATGGATGACTGCCTGGATGACTTTTCCTGGGTTTTGAGAGCCTCTGGAATCAGTTCAACCTGTTTTCTACCATTATTAAAAACGTTCACTACCTCCCAGCTGTATTGTTGTGGTAGAGTTAAGAAGATGAAGCATCTATCAAGAGGGTATCAAAACCAAAACTCATGTTCCATGTTTACAAGATCCAAAATGAGCTATTAGAATTACTTCATTACTTTTTGCATAAAAAAAACATGGCCCAAACAGAAGCAAATAATCAAAACCAGAGACTTCTTACAAATGCAACATCTGCTTTGTACACAATGCCTGGGCCATTTCAAGCTATATTAAATACCTGACGCATTAAAAAAAGCCACCACGCGGGCTGATTGAAACAGGAAATGCCGGTACAATTGTTATAAATGCTGGCAGACAATTAGTTCATTCGACATGGTGGTATCTTTTTTGTGTCGGTAAAATGTATTATGCAAAGAAATGGAGAGTTTGAAACACCTTTATGTGCAAATATTAATATAATAACTATAATTTCAAAGTAAACTGGAGTTAACCATGATATGTTGACTCAGAAAGCATGCCGTTTATTAGGATAAGATTAAATAAGTTCACGATGAAGTTCACAGGGTGGTGAAAGTGCACGGTGATGAGCTTGATGCTCTTTTCAATAAAAAAAAAAACTGGGGAGGAATATTCAGACATGAGATCAATGCTTGGCTGCTGTTTCGACAAATAGAAATAATCTCATCTAGGTAGCCTACCCGCACTGTATCTCTGAGCTGTTGGCTAGAGCGCATGCCAAGACCAGTGGGAACATTTGCTATATAATGCAACAGTTTGTATACAAAACCATCAGTAGAGTTGAAAATTCAATGGAAACCCATTTGAACTTTCTTTTTCTACATGGATTTTAAACCGGCAAAGTTATTTGTGTGTGTAAACTACGTCAACACTTTGACAGCCTTTTATACCAATGAGTCAGTTTGATAGGAAACATCTCTGGTGGGAAAATGTGCGTGAAGAGTTTTACACAGATTTGAGAATATTCGCAAGAAAATCGTCACCAATTGGATGGGAAATATAGCTAACTAGCAAAAAAAAAATGGATGCCTAAAAGAATACAACGCTAACAATGCTAAAAGATAAAAACACAGGACTGAACTGAACTGGCCCAGAAAAATATCAACAAAGCACCTGGTCTGTCACTGCAAATGAGACAGGATTTTCTTTTGAAACTCTAGGCAGTCCTATCTTGCAATAACGATGTGTCAAATATTGTTAAAGCAGCTATGTTCTGCTTCACCTGTATTTAAAATGTAAGATTTCCATCTTAGAGAGCACCTTTGAAAATGACAGTAAGGTATAAAACATAAAACTTGATCTGTAATGATCTGATCCAGGAAAATAAGATATTCTGGCGCTCCAAACTGCGGTGTCCTTTTGCAGAAATCCAATCCCTGTTGGACAGTTGCCCGTGCAAATGTGTTAAACACTTTCCTTTCAAGGGGCTGAAGCTACGGCCACACAGAGACGAGTGAGAATGGACGAGAAACGCATCAGCCTTCCTCACTGTCCATTGCTAGGAAAATGAAATGTTTTCTAACTTTTAAACGACGAGTTGCATATGTACTGCAAAACTGATAGAAAATCTATGGATGCCAATCAGTTCTCTCCCATTGTCTTTCAAACATTATGAGCCCCATAGAAAAACCTTTGGCTCATCAGTATTCCATGGATACAAAATGGGTGTGCGCCGCAGCCTTCAACTTGTAGTACGACCCATATCTAGTAGGGAATATTTGCCCACACATGCATTTAAAAATAAAAATAAAACATTCTCCGTTCAGGTAGTTAGACATCTCACTTTAAAACATTATCCACAGGCTCGATAGAACACACTATGGTTAAAAAGAGAGGATACAATTTTTTACCCAGATGTTGTTAAAATACCCCAATGGTAAAAGCCAGGTAATAAGGAGTGAATGGAGAGGAGTCGTCGGTAAGTGATTAGGCTTCCTTTAGGTGGTGTTAGGAGGACAGGATTCTGACGAGGCCTGGGGGATGGGGATCTGGGGGTTTACACCAGGCTCACCTGGTGCAGCAGTGTGGGAGGAGAGGCTGGCACAGCAGTGGCACAGGTGTCCCTTTATATTAGTGATGATCTATAAAGCTGGCTGCAGGCTTACAAAGGTCAAGATTATTTCATGATTGCTTTTATAGTAGGGAACTCTTACTGGGATCACACAGTACATAATAATGAAAGAAGGAGTTCTCATTCCAACTCCAACCTTTCGGCAAGCCTGGACAAGTGTATAATAGTCTAACCTGTCTGCAGGTCCACTGACTGCTGGGCCAGGGGTCGGCCCTACCTGTCTGCAGGTCCACTGACTTTGGGTTATAGACGGCCAGGGTGGTTCGTTCTTACCTGTCTGCAGGTCCACTGACTTTGGCTATAGAACGGGGGTGCTCTGTCAACGACAGTTGACTGCCTGGTGGGGGCGGAGAGACCCGGGAAGATGCGTCTGGGACATCTCCAAAGATCTAAAACAAAAAGTGTGTGTAAGTGTGTGTGAGTAGGGATATGTGTGTGCGTGTGTAACGCGTAACCAAAATGTGTTTAACTCTCCCTCAAAGCAAATATATAGAGGATGTTTATTGACTTAAATAGTGTTTTGAAGACGCCATCTGACGCAAGTCAGATAGCAGAGCTATCTAGGGACAGTTGAGATGCTCGCACTTGAGCACTAAGAAAACACATCAAATCTGCCTTTGCAACTTCATCAGGGTTAATATAAACTCAGACCCTAAACACTAAGAAGACCAAATCCAGTCCAGGGAATAAGGGATCTGCTGAAAGAGGATTGTGGTTTTTACAGTGATGCAAAAAGTATTTGATTCAAGTGATTTTGTACATTGCCCACTGACAAAAAAAATCATCAGTCATAATTTTAATGGTAGGTTTATTTAAACAGTGAGAGACAGAATATCAATAACAACAAAAATAACAATGTAAAATGTTATAAATTGATTTGCATTTAAATGAGGGAAATAAGTATTTGAACCTCTGCAAAACATGACTTAGTATTTGGTGAAACTTGTTGGCAATCACAGAGGTCAGACGCTTCTTGTAGTTGGCCACAAGGTTTGCACACACCTTTCAAAGGAATTTTTCCCACTCCTCTTTGCTGATCTTCCTATTGCTGCCTTCGGGAGGCTGACGCTTGGCAACTCAAACATTTAGCTCCCTCACAGATTTTCTATGGGATTAAGGTCTGGAGACTGGCTAGGCCACTCCAGGACCTGAATGTGCTTCCTCTGAGCCACACCTTTGTTGCCTTAGCGTGTGTTTTGGGTCATTGTCATGCTGGAATACCCATCCACGACTCCATTTTCAATGCCCTGGCTGAGGGAAGGAGGTTTCACCCAAGATTTGACGGGTACATGGCCCCATCCATCGGCCCCTTTGATGCGGTGAAGTTGTCTGTCCTAGCAGAAAAAAACACCTAAAGAATAATGTTTCCACTTCCATGTTTGACGGTGGGAGAAATTTTGGGGTATATGCAGCATTCCTCCTCTCCAAACACGGCGAGCGAGTTGATGCCAAAGAGCTCCATTTTGGTCTCATCTGACCACAACACTTTCACCCAGTTCTCCTCTGAATCATTCAGATGTCTATTGAACTTGGGGACGGGCATGTATAGTGCTTTTGGAGCAGGGGATTGGGTGGCGCTGCAGATTTCCCACCCCCTCACGGCGTAGTGTGTTACCAATTGTTTTTTTGGTGACTATGGTCCCAGCTGCCTTGAGATCATTGACAAGATCCTCCTGCAGTAGTTAATACCCTCACCATTCTCATGATCATTGCAATTCCACGAGGTGAGATCTGCATGGAGCCCCAGGCCGAGGAGATTGACAGTTATTTTGTGTTTTTTCATTTGCGAATAATCGCACCAACTGTTGTCACCTTCTCTACCAAGCTGCTTGAGATGGTCTTGTAGCCCATTCCAGCCTTGTGTAGGTCTACAATCTTGTCCCTGACATCCTTGGAGAGCTTCTTTGGTTTGGCCATGGTGGAGAGTTTGGAATCTGATTGATTGCTTGTGGATAGGTGTTTTTTACAGGTAACAAGCTGGAGATTAGAGCAACTTTAAGAGTGTGCGCTCCTAATCACAGCTCGCTACCTGTATAAAAGACACCTGGGAGCCAGAAATCGTTCTGATTTCTGAGAAGGTAAATAAAATTAAATGCAAATCAATTTATAACATTTTTGACATGCGGTTTTCTGGATTTTTTTGTTGTTATTCTGTCTCTCACTGTTCAAATAAACCTACCATTAAAATTATAGACTGATATTTGTTTGTCAGTGGGCAAACGTACAAAATCAGCAGATCAAATATTTTTTCCCCTCACTGTAGGGCACTCAAGAGAAAACGTTTCGGCACAGAAACAAAAATGACATTTCATTGGACAATCTCTCTGTTTTAACTCTGTTTAGTGCCCAATGAACAGGAGCTGGGTCTCATGACTCCGCTCTGACGAGCAGCAGGAGAAAATAAAACAGAGTTGGATGAGGAGGCTCACTGTACAGCTTGTTTACGTAGTGCATGTGTTTACATAGACTAACTTCTAGATGTGGAGTTGAAAGAAAATAGGCAGAGAGAGGATCACGGGGGGAGTTGGGGAGGAAAAAGGAGGACGAAGAGAGAAATCTGATACGGTTGGAGAGTGTAGCAGAGTTTCAGCAATCTCTCCCCTCCCATCTCTGCAGATGGATGTGAATGTAAAACACTGTCTGCTGGCATTGGGGGTATCAACAGTCTGGAGAGAAGGAGAGTGGGGGGCTGGGCCTGAGAGGAAAGCTAATGTCTGTCTGTCTGTCTGGCAGCCAAACCCCCCTATCACCTCTCGCCTCGCAGCTCAGCACTTTTCTTAAAGCTTCCACTGGTATTATATTCTGCCTCTGACACTAAGTCTTCCATCACCTTTGTGGTGTGTATGGTGAAGTTTGGAACTAATTTTTTATATAGAAGTTTTCACCAAAACTTTAATTGCTTGGTGGTTGAGCGCTTTCTATTATTTGGACTATTCAAATAGATGAGATCGAAATTGACCAGCAGGTTAAGCACTCCATGGTAATTAATGATTCTGAGTTTAGGGGTACTCTTGGCATGTTATAGCTGGCCAGAATACTTAGCACAGATCACATACTAATCTCAACCCTTTCTGTTTTGGCTCTGGGAATTGACCTCTATAGAGGCAGATTAATATTGACATTAAAAGCAGATTACAGTTATGTCGCAGTACGTGGCTCAAAATGGGACTTATATGCTGTAGGTAAGTAAAGGACCTGCATGTACCCTTGTAGATGTAATCAAGAGTACCATGACATACTGATATCAATTTTAAGCACAAAAGGGGCAAAGTGAGAATCCCTGCTTTGTAAGTAACCGCTGGGCAGATGGAATGATGTAGCCAGGTATGTAGACAGTTAAAGTGATATCTCTATATTATGTAAAACTGTAGAAATACATAGATCAAAACTATAATGCTTCTTATCAATAATAAGCTGTTTTACATCTTACCTGCCTTAGAGCCCTAGCCCAAGACATACAGGGATTTCAATTACAGTGACAAGTTTTAATGTACAAATGTGAAGAATATCGCAAAAGATAATATGCTTACATATTGTCTAAAAGTCACTCAGAGCAATGTCCCAAATCCCTCTATAATTCTATTGCCAGCACTGGAGAAAAGTTCAGCTGTGAGTTTAGCGGTGGGTTTTAGACTAAGCTGCAAAACTAAAGCTGAAAGATGCAACCAGAGGAAAGCTTGAGAGGAACAATATTAGAGGATCGGCCCATATATATATATATATATAACGTTACTTTGGTAGGGAGTTAGGAGTGCGTTAGAGTGTTCAAGAGAAGAACCCAGTGGTTACCTTCTCGTGCTGCTCGATGAGGATCTCCACCACAATGTTCTGGAACTTGAGGTCCATGATGGCGCCACCGTATCCTCTTGGGGCCTCACTGTGGGTGGGACCAAACACCACACCCAGGTTGGCCACCGTATCAGGTTTAACTTACTGTGAGCGGCTACACTGCATGGGGGAGACCAGGGTGATAACAACCATGAATTCATTGACAATTGATTTATAGAGTGCTTTTCCTGACGCTTAAAATGTTTATATTGGGGGGACATATACACTTTAGTAGGCCGGTATACTGTAAAGAATTTGGCTAGAAAATTCAAATTCGCTTTGAAGATCTATTTACTCCATGTCTGGACAGCTTACTAATGTCTGTTCACAGCTGCCAACTTGCCAAGGAAGGAAAGTGTTGCTACCACTCCTATTATGTAGTCAGGAGGTGTCTGTGAACAGCATCTCTGTCCTGGCCTCATAGGTGTTAGCTAGTTTGACTGACATCATTACCTAGTTCATCACCATTCCATAGATTGTTTTTGAACACTCCATCTTCTCTCCAAAAATCACTTCAAACTTTTTCAGTTGCTTTCAGCTGATTCACAGCAAGTGATCATGCAATGGGTTGGTTTTTTCTAGGGGAGGAAATTCGCTTAACTGGAATGACTCTGAAGAGTTGCCTAAAACTGCAGACAGATTTGATTTGATTTATTTGATTTGATTTATTAGGATTCCCATTAGCCGATGCCAATGGCGACAGCTAGTCTTATTGGGGTTTAAATAACGAAAAGACATTAAGACAAAATATTACAATAATATACATACAAACATGAACATGTAGTGTGTGCGCATCTATCAGCTACACATACATGCTGGGCACATACACACAACTAGTTCACATGGGGTAGAGGCGTTGTGCCATGAGGTGTTGCTTATTAAAAAACTGCATTGTTGGTTAAGGGCTTGGAAAGTAAGCATTTCACTAATGTCTACACCTGTTGTATTCGGCAAGCATGTGGCAAATCAAATTTGATTTGATTTGTTTGATTTGCTTTAAACAGTTAAACCTAAATTTCAATCTATCATCATTTTGAGTTATGACGAATCAAGTGAATCAACTGTCGCTTTTATGATTCTGACATTATCCTCTGATATTTTTGATAAGATAGATAAAATGCATTACTTTTGACGAGACTGAATGCAAACATTCAAAAGTCCTCCGCTGACTTTCAGCTCAGATTTCCCAGTTTGTCTCAAAAGCTGTCACAGTTTGATCAATATCTAAGAATTTACTTAAATTGACAATTTTGCATATTAAGAAATGTATGTTGTTATAAAAAATCAAAAAAAGTTAAAACACTAATTAAAATCAAAGCTATATAAGACCAGTAAATATATTATCCTTAAAATGTATAAAATGACACACTCATTCTGCAGAGAGATGGTTGAAATGCATCAAAGGAGCCTTGCAGACCTAAATACGTTGTTTCCAGTGACAACCTTCCTTTATCACATCTCTAAAACCATTTCAGATTGCGGTGTGAAATTTTTGGCTTTGTCTCCCTGCAGGACAAGTCAATAACGCACAGTAAACACATGCAGACACAAACACACACCAACTTCAATAAAAAAAACTATGACGCAGCTTCAGTGGAAGAATTTTAAGATAATCCAAATTCAATAGCTGTATCAAATGCCTTTTTATTTACTCTGAGAAACCTGGCAGGTTTTCTATGAAATAAGATCCTCCAGACTTTGATTGCCCTTAGAACGCGGATTATATACTTATCTTCAATTTGCTACTACTTTAGTTTAGCCTGAAAAAAGAAAAAGGAGTGCTGAGGTAAAACCTTGTAATGTTAGCAAACATTATTTAAACGGATCCTATCTAATCTCTGGAAAGGGCGAGTTGTGTAACAGCCAGTTTGGAGGAGGTAATCCCAGAGGAGCGGGGTGGGAAATAGAGGCTGAATCTGAGCAGTCATTTATTAAAACATAGTGAACTGCTGAGGAAGTTCAAACTTGACTCTGCTATTGTGGGAGGGTGCTGTGGTGTTCTAAGACAGGGTGGGGAGGGAGTTTTGCCTGCAGTTAGTTGGAACAGTAAATGCAGAAAGGAAAAGATTGATATGAGAGAGAGAGAGAGAGAGAGAGAGAGAGAGAGAGAGAGAGAGAGAGAGAGAGAGAGAGAGAGAGAGAGAGAGAGAGAGAGAGAGAGAGAGAGAGAGAGAGAGAGAGAGAGAGAGAGAGAGAGAGAGAGAGAGAGAGAGAGAGAGAGAGAGAGAGAGAGAGAGAGAGAGAGAGAGAGAGAGAGAGAGAGAGAGAGAGAGAGAGAGAGAGAGAGAGAGAGAGAGAGAGAGAGAGAGAGAGAGAGAGAGAGAGAGAGAGAGAGAGAGAGAGAGAGAGAGAGAGAGAGAGAGAGAGAGAGGGTGAAAACAGGAAGAGGGAATGGAACAAGGATAGTGGAGAAAGAGTATGAGAGAGGACGGGGCAGAGAGTAAGGCTGATAACTCACGTAGCCAGGTGTTTCATCAGTAGCCCCAGGACCAGGCGGTTCTTCTCAGGGTTGTGGACCAGGCAGTGGATGGCTTGGCTACGAGACTCTGACTACCACCCTCTGTTTAAAAACATGACAAACCTGGTTATTTGACAGACACTTATCGAAAAAGTCGCTACAGAAGTGCCAACATCGGCCAGACACAGACTCAGTCTATGTGGACCATGTGGAAATCAAACCCACAACCCCACCATGCTGTAGGCGGCGCCTTATTGCTCTGCAGAAATCCTTGGTTGAATTGAAATTGGTACTTAATGAAAGTAAAACTAAGTATATGTTATTTTCAAATCACATAAAAATGTATCTGATGATTTATGTGACACTACTTTATGGTGCCCGCATTGACCGTGTCCCCGCTTATAAATATCTGAGCATCTGACTGACTAAAAGCTATTGTTCTCAAAGTATGTTGATGAGTTAGTTAAATGGAGAATTAAAATAGGTGGTTCTCTTCTATAGGAGCAGGTCCTGCCTTTCGGGTAATAGCAGAAAACTAATCATTCGAGTAACATTCATTCCGCCAAGTTATTGACTACGTTATATGAACGTAGCTGCTACTGTACTGAAGCCATTGGACGCCGTTTAACATAGTACATTGCCCTCTTGTTCATAAAGCTCCTTGCATAAACTTCGCTGGGACCTCACCCTCACTGTTAACCTTTAGACATAAGTTAGCAGACTCAGGGATGGCTAACCCGGAGATCCCTTCAATCTCCACAGAGTTAGGAAAATCTGCGTTTAGTTTTTTTGCACTCCTCGGGAATGATATGCAAAAACTCCCCAAAGAGTTGGTGGAGTTGGTGCCTTTAGGAATTCAGATGGACGCTACAAGGCTTTTAAATGATTATATGTGATTGTGCTTTGCTTTCTAAGTGTTTTGTGTT